>NW_012107459.1:0-1312 GCF_000951045.1 Mandrillus leucophaeus | reverse complement strand
TTAGTAGAGAAGGGATTTCACCGTGTTAGCCAGGATGATCTCAATCTCCTGACCTCGTGATCCGCCCGCCTTGGTCTCCCAAAGTGCTGGGATTACAGGCGTGAGCCATCGTGCCCGGCCTCCTTATTGATTTCTAAAAACTTTATAAATTAAGGAAGGTAGCTCATTGGAATATGTTGAAAATATTTTACTCTTGTCATTTAATTTGGACTTTATGATCTTCAGACAATACTAAGCTTTATAATTTTTAGATTTTTAAAATTTATGATATATAGTATCTGTATCTTGCATGAAAGGTCAGTTGTTTATTTAATTGGTTAATTTTGGTATCCAGGTAGGATAGGTAATTTAATGAATGAAAAGTGGGTTATGAATAGTATAAAATTCATAAAAATGTGGGAATTGGTGGCATTTAAAGTCCAGGTAGAGGAAACCAACTGAGAATATGTACTACAGAACCAGAACTGAAATTTAAAAATGTGTTGGGGCATATACAGCTTAAATGTTTAGAAATAGAAAAATCACTTGATGGCCTTTCTTCCTACATTTGGAGGCAAGTGGAGAAGGAAGTTTGTGTGTGTATATGTGTGTGTGTGGAGCATAAGGGGTGTGACAGTGGGTTGAGAAACAGTTGAGATTGGAAACCAGGAAAACTATACTGCTAATAAGTGGTTTCATTTATTATTTTTTAAAGATATTACTCCATCTGTTATAAACGATGAAAAGAGAAAGATTTCATTAAACTGTAATGCAAGATATTTGTAAAATAAGACCAAATTTAACATTTGTAACTGTAGAGTCACATAAAGTATTATATTAAATTCTCACTGTTAGGGATTTAAAGATTCATTAAACAATAGCCATTTTCTCAAATTAAATACCAGCAAGAAGTCATGGAGTTAGTATATATTAGCTAAATGAAAACCAAATCTAGGCCGGGCGCGGTGGCTCATGCCTGTAATCCCAGCACTTTGGGAGGCCGAGACGGGCGGATCACGAGGTCAGGAGATCAAGACCATCCTGGCTAACACGGTGAAACCCCGTCTCTTCTAAAAAATACAAAAAAACTAGCCGGGCGAGGTGGCGGGTGTCTGTAGTCCCAGCTACTCGGGAGGCTGAAGCAGGAGAATAGCTTGAACCCAGGAGACGGAGGTTGCAGTGAGCCGAGTCCATGCCACTGCACTCCAGCCTGGGCAACAGAGCAAGACTCCGTCTCAAAAAAAAAAAAAAAAGAAAAAGAAAACTCTTATATTATCACATTTCAAAATCTGCAAAGGCAAGTCTGCTATTTTATATATACATATACACACAC
>NW_012107458.1:0-3183 GCF_000951045.1 Mandrillus leucophaeus | reverse complement strand
AAAAAAAAAAAAAGAGTTATTACCGTTTTACTCAACTCTAAGTCTTGTCCTTGCTGATGTGAAGTGGAAGCAATGGTCAGAAATGCAGGGGTCATCTTGGGACACGAAGTGACTTTGAAGATTGGTGGCATACACTAAGGAACAAGCAGCAGATAGAAGGAGACCAGAACCTGTTAACAGTGAATCAGACACACTTCATACCAGCATCAGACTGCCTACATCTAGACTTCTCTTGCTTGTGAAATAAATAAAATTTTAACCTGTTTAAGCCTCTGACATGAAACCTCAGCCCAGTTTAATTTTGATACTTACATTTGTAGACCACAAATATCTAGAATTGCAATGGCTACTTTTGCCTTATTACTGTTGATATACCCTACGCTGCTATGGAAAGGGTCCTCAATAACTTTAAAAAACTGGACATGAGAAATGCAGGAACTCACATAGAAGAAATAAAAAAATCCTGAACAAATGAGGATCAGCTCATGAGGTATGTGGGATAGTGGATAAACACACTGATAAAAAAGAAGGAAGACACAACAAAAATTCACAGGTGGATTTGTCTATTTTTGCAGAAAGAAAAATTGACACCCAGGTTTGAAAGCTCATTGGGCAACTTTCTGTCTGTTTTTCTTTCCTAGGCATGCACATAATGTTTCTAATTCTCATTTGTCATTTATAAAATGAAGATTACATGATTACTCACCTCACACAATTATATGATAATTCAAGGACATATTTCTCCACAGAACATTTTAATCCAGTCATGTAGTAAAATGCCCAATAAATTCAGGCCATATCTATTCTCATAATCACCAATACATTGTCTTCTATTAGTAACCAGAGTCTGTGCATCAGTTTCCTTATTTAATGAGGTTGGGAATAGATGAGTCTTTTTTGCTTTTTTTACCGTGGTAGAAACACTTAACATGAGGATAGCTTATTGACAAATTTTTAAACATACAAAACAGTAGTATTAACAATAGATAGACACAATGTGGTATGGAAGATCTCTGGAATTTATTCATCTCACATCAATAAAACTTTATACCCATTGGACAGCAACTTCCATTTCTCCCTTTTCCCAGCTCCTACTACTTCTACTTTCTTTTTTTGTGTTTAAATATTTTAGATAAATAAGTGGAATCCTTCTGTGACTAGCTCATTTTAGTAAGCAAAATGTCCTTCAGATTCTTCCACATTGTTACATATGGCAGTCTTTCATTCTTTTTAAAGGCTGAATAATATTCCATTGTGTAGATATACCACATTTAAAAAAATTCATTCATCTGTTGATGGGTCTTTGGGCTGTTTCCATATTTTGGTGTCTATTATAAAGAATGCTGCTATAAATGTGGGAGAGTAGATTTCTCTTCAGGATCCTTATTTCAGTACTTTTGGGTGTCTACTAAGACAGGTGATTGCTAGATTATATGGTGGTTCTATTTTTAACTTTTTAAGAAACCTCTGTACTATTTTATCTCGTGGCTGTACCATTTTGCATTTCCATTAACATTGTGAAAAGCATCCAATTTCTCCACACTTCCAGGTTTCTCAGCACCATTCGTTGAAGAAACTATTTTCTCCATTTTGTTTTCTTGGCACTCTTGTGCAGGAGCATTTAACCAACTGTGTGTGGATTTATTTCTGTGCTCTCCGTTCTGTTCAATTTTTCTATGTATCTGTTCTTCTGCCATACTATTGCTTTCATTATGGTAGATTTGGAAATCAAGAACTATGATCCCTTCAGCTTTGCTCTTGGCTATTCAATGTATTTTGTGGGTCCATATAAATGTTAGGGTTTTTTTTCTCTTTTTCTGTAAAAATGCCAGTGAGATTTTGATAAGGATAGCGTTAAATCTGTAGGTTGCTATGGGTAATATGGATATTTTAATAATATTGTTTCCCAGTCTATGAGTATGGAATATCTTTCTGTCACAGTGGGTAGCTAGTGTATGAACATGGTAGCAGAGGGCTCCCTCCCTCCTACACACAAACCAGGAGTGTTGGGTGACCAGGTGATGGTCAGGCAGTTGTTAATTGTCTATCTAAAGTAATAATTGGTCACAGCTGGCACCAGGGACAGGCCGGCTCTTAAAAGAAAACACCTGAAACTGGTTATCAGCAATACCCAATAAAATCTCAGGAGTTGGGCATATAGGTAGAAGTAAAGCAAAACCCCAGAGGTAAGCCCACATTTAAAACCCCCAGGTCAAAGGGTCAAGCTGCATACTGGATTTCTCAAGTCGTCTGCTTGGCCGTCTTTCAACTTTACTTCCTTTCATTCCTTCTCTAAAGCTTTTTCATAAACTTTCACTCCTGCTCTAAAACTTGCCCCTCTCTCTCCTTCTGCCTTACGCCCCTCAGTTGAATTCTTTCTGAGGGGGGCAAAAATGGAGGTTGCTGCTGACACGGATGTGGACTCACTGCAGGTAACATTTTCATATATTTTTGTTGTCTCTAATTTCTTTCATCAATGTTTTATAGTTTTCATTGTGCATGCTTTTCATCCCCTCGGTTAGTCTTATTAATTATTTTATAATTTTGTATGTGAGTTTTATATGCTGCTACTTTACTGAATTTGCTTACTTTAGTTTTAATGGTGTTTTGTGGAGTATTCACGGTTTTCCACATATAAGATTATGTCGTCTGCAGAGGGAAGTGGTTACATTTTTTTTTTCTGATTTTTTTTTTTTTTGGTTTTTATTCCTTTTTTTTTTTCTTAACTCCTCTGGATGGGAAGGAATTCCAGTATTGTGTTGCATAAAAATGACAAGAGTTAGCATCTTCGCTTTTTTTCCTGAACTTAGAGGAAAAGCTTTTAATTTTTGACTCTTGTGAACAATGTTAGCTGTGAGTTTTTTATATACGGTCTGTAGTATTTCGAGCTAAATTTTTTCTGTGTCAAGTTTGTTGAGATTGTTAACACGGAAAGAGTGTTGCATCGAGACTTGTTAACATGAAAGAGTGTTGCATTTTGTCAAATGTTTTTTCAGCATTTATTGAGATGATCATGTGACTATCCTTTATTAACATGGTGTATTACATTCGTTGATTTGCATATGTTGTGTCATTTTTATATCCCAGGGAAAAATCTCACTTTGTCATTGTATATGATCCTTTTCATTTGTTGCTAAATTGGTTTACTGGAACTCTTAAGGAGTTTTTATCCACATTTATCAG
>NW_012107457.1:0-2010 GCF_000951045.1 Mandrillus leucophaeus | reverse complement strand
TACAAAAATTACCTGGGCGTACTGGTGTGCACCTATAATCCCAACTACTCGGAAGGCTGAGGTGGAAGAATCACTTGAACCCAGGGAGTGGAGGCTGCAGTGAGCTGAGATTGCACCACTGCACTCCAGCCTGGGCAACAAGAGCGAAACTCTGAAAAACAACAACAACAACGACAACAAACAAAAGCAGAAATAGCAAGGAAGGAAGGAAGGAAGGAAGGAAGGAAGGAAGGAAGGAAGGAAGGAAAGAAGGAAGGAGAAGGCAAGCAGGCAGGCTGCAGGATTTATGGACACCACTAAGTGAACACTGTTTTTGTTTTTTGTGGGTTTTTTTTTGGTCTGAGACAGAGTTTCACTCTTTGTTGCCCGGGCTGGAGTGCAGTGGCATGATCCTGGCTCACTGCAACCTCTGCCTCCTGAATTCAAGCGATTCTTCTGCCTCAGCCTCCTGAGTAGCTGGGATTATAGATGCCCACCACCACACCCAGCTAATTTTTGCATTTTTTAGTAGAGACGGGGTTTCACCATGTTGGCCAGGCTGGCCTCGAAATCCTGACCTCAGGTGATCAGCCTGCCTTGGCCTCCCAAAGTGCTAGGATTACAGGCCTGAGCCACTGCACCCGGCCTAAATGAAAAAACATTGATATTGTGGATTTTCCAGAAGGATAAAGGGTGGTAAAATATTAGAAAAGCATATTTAATAAAATAATAGATTCGACCCAAACAGGTCCTCTCTAAAGCACATTATAGTCAAATTGTCAAAAATCAAAGACAATGTAACAATTTTAAAAGCAGCAAGAGAAAAGTATCAAGTAACCTATGAGAGAATCCTCAGTAGACTAGCAGTGGATTTATCAATAACAAACTTGAAAGCTAAGAGAGAATGGATGGTATATTCAAACCAGAGTAAGAAAAACACTGTCTATGCCTATCAAGAATACTGTACCCAGCAATGCTATCTGTAAGAAATAAAGGCTGGGCATTGTGGCTCATGCTTGTAATCCTAGCACTTTGGGAGGCCAAGGCAGGTGGATCATGTGAGGTCAAGTTCAAGACCAGCCTGACCAACATGGTGAAACCCCGTTTCTACTAAAAATACAAACTTTAGCTGGGCATGGTGGTGGTCTTCTGTAATCCCAGCTACTTGGGAGGCTGAGGCAGGAGAATCACTGGAACCCAGGAGGTGGAGGTTGCAGTGAGCCAAGATCACACCATTGCACTCCATCCTGAACAACAGAGTAAGACTCCGTCTTAAAAAAATTAAAAAAAAAAAAATTCACAAACAAGCAAAAACTAAGAGAATTAATCACCTCTAGACCCACCTTAAAAGAAATGCTCCAGGGGACTGGGCACAGTGGCTGACGCCTATAATCTCAGCCCTTTAGGAAGCTGAACCAGGTGGGTCACCTGAGGTCAGGAGTTCGAAACCAGCCTGGCCAACATGGTGAAATCCCATCTCTACCTACAATACAAAACTTAGCGGCTGGGCACGGTGGCTCAAGCCTGTAATCCCAGCACTTTGGGGGGCCGAGGCGGGTGGATCACAAGGTCAGGAGATCGATACCATCCTGGCTAACATGGTGAAACCCCGTTTCTACTAAAAATACAAACAAATGAGCTGGGCGTGGTGGTGGGCGCCTGTAGTCCCAGCTACTCGGGAGGCTGAGGCAGGAGAATGGCAGGAACCCGGGAGGTGGAGATTGCAGTGAGCCGAGATCGAGCCACTGCACTCCAGCCTAGGCGACAGAGCAAGACTCCATCTCAAAAAAAAAAAAGCTTAGCTGGGTGTGGTGGCACATGTCCGCAGTCCTAGCTACTCAGGAGGCTGAGGTAAAGGAATTGCTTGAACTTGGGAGACAGAAGTTGCAGTGAGCCGAGATCACACCACTGTAGCCTGGGCAACAGAGTGAGACTCTGAGAAAAGAAAGAAGGAAGGAAGGAACCCAGAGTGAGACCCTGAGGAAGGAAGGAAGGAAGGAAGGAAGGAAGGAAGGAAGGGAGGGAGGGAGG
>NW_012107456.1:0-1308 GCF_000951045.1 Mandrillus leucophaeus | reverse complement strand
CATGTTAGCCAGGATGGTCTCGATCTCCTGACCCCATCATCCGCCTGCCTCGGCCTCCCAAAGTGCTGGGATTACAGGCGTGAGCCACCACGCCCGGCTGCTGCTTCTGTTTCTTCCTACAATTTATATTTTAAAAATAGTTTTACTCTCAGGCTTGCAGATTTTTATGTACAGATGTGATAGTGTTAATTCAGGTATTACTGAACAATTGTCATGTCAGGCATTGTGCTAGGCAACAGAAATAGAATTGTCATTCAAGAATTCGTCCTTGCGTATCATGATCCTTATCATTAGTTACCTTTTTTTTTGTTTGTTTATATATTTAGGCTTAATAACCAGCTGCATATTTTAGATGCTTGGGTTAATTCTATCCTGTTCTATTCTAAATTCTTTTATATGGCTATTGAATTCTTCATGGCTGGGTTTTAGTTTTTGTTTTTAGAGTCTCACTAATTTTCATTGGCAGGTGGTGGATGAGGTGTTGAAGGTAGATGATTGTGACTGTTATCCTGAATTTTCACCACCATCAAGTGAGTATTGTTTTTATATCAATTGTTGCCAAGTTAATATAATGTCTCCTAAACTTGGATGCCCTACAATTTGCACAAGCCTTGCTTATATCCACTCTTGTTCTCCTTTACTTTATAATGCTTCTATGTTAAGAAATTGTTGAATATTTATTTGAAATCAATGCTCAGTCTTTTAATATTATTTAGTAAATGTAATTTTGGAAATTCAAATGAAAGGAAAGGAAAAGATGAAGTACATAGTTCTTTTTGACCTGCTTCTTAATTTTTTTTTAGGCTGTTGTTTCTCCTTATTGAAAGTTTATTATTACCTCCCTTCCTCCCACCTGCTGGGAGCCTGTTTAGACCTTTTTAAATCTAATTGTTCTCCCCCATAAAATTTTAATAGCTGTTTATGTACCATATGTGCATCTGTGCTTTATGTGTGAAAAGAATTGATATTGTCTCCCAATAACTAATTTTCACCCTATTGGGGGTGATATCACCCATGTTGAGAACGGATGCTGCTATAACAAAAATACCATAAACTGGATAGCTTACAAGCAACAAACATTTATTTCTCACATTTCCAGAAGCTGGGAAATTCATCATCATGATGTCAACAGATTTGATGTCTGCTGAAGGTCCTCTTCCTGGTTCATAGATGGCCATCTTTTTGCCGTGTCCTCATGTAGTAGAAGGGAGCAAGACAGCCCTCTGGGGTCTCTTTTCGTTTTCTTTTTTTTGAGACAGAGTCTTGCTCTGTTGCCCAGGCTGGAGTGCAGTGGCATGATCTGGGCTA
>NW_012107455.1:0-947 GCF_000951045.1 Mandrillus leucophaeus | reverse complement strand
ATTCTCCTATGTGGCTTTTTTTTTTTTTTTTTTGGAGACAGGGTTTATCTCTGTCGCCCAGGCTGGAGTGCAGTGGTACAGTTACGGCTCACTGCAGCCTTGGCCTCCTGGGCGCACGCAATCCTCCCATCTCAGCCTCCTGAAGAGCTGGGACTACAGGCATGCACCACCAGGCCAGGCTTATTTTGTTTATTTTTTGTAGAAACAAGGTCTCACTCTGTTGCCCAGGCTGGTCTCGAACTCCTGGGCTCAAGCGATCCTCCCACTTCAGCCTCAGATTCCAGGCATGAACCACGGTGCCAAGCCTGCCCCAGCTATCAGCCATGCTGAGGCTGAGAAACGCTGGTCTAGTTATGGAGCCTTCTCTTCTGACTCAACAGAGTTGCCAAGCTGTTTTCGCTCATCACCACTGCAGAGTTAGAACTGTCTCCCCTCTTGCCAAGTGAATTCACAGCCTGTGAGCAGTGGAAGGAGACCTCGATCCCTTGATATATATATATGTACATGTCCAGATATATCTATCATGTGTATGTGTCCGTGTTTGCCTCACTCTAAAATCACAGCACAGGCCGGGCGCAATGGCTCACACCTGTAATCCCAGCAATTTGGGAGAATAGAGTGGGCGGATCACCGGAGGTCAGGAGTTCAAGACCAGCCTGACCAACACAGTGAAACCCCATCGCTACTAAATATACAAAAAATGAGCCAGGCATGGTGACATGTGCCTATAATCCCATCTACTTGGGAGGCTGAGGCAGCAGAATGTCTTGAACTCAGGAGGCGGAGGTTGCAATGAGCTGAGATCTCACCATTGCACTCCAGCCTGGGCAACAAGAGTGAAATTCCGTCTCCAAAAAAAAAAAAAAATCAACAAATAATACAAATAAAATCACAGCACAAGCCAGGCATGATGGCTCACACCTGTAATCCCAGCACTTCGGGAGGCC
>NW_012107454.1:0-7412 GCF_000951045.1 Mandrillus leucophaeus | reverse complement strand
TATCATCAGACAAAAACTAGAAACAACCTTTCTGAGAAACTGCTTGGTGATTAGTAAATTCAACTCACAGAGTTTCACCTATCTTTTCATGGAGCAGTTTGCTAACACTGTTTTCGTGGAATATGCAAAGGCATATTTTGGAGTAAATTGTGGCCTATGGTGAGAAAGGAAATATCCACTGATTAAAACAAGAAAGAAGTTTCCTGAGAAAGTACTTTGTGATATGTGAATTCATCTCAAAGTGTTACACTGTTCTTTTCATTGAGCAGTTTTCTAGCACAGTTTTCTTGGATTCTGCAATGGGATATTTCAGACTACATTGAACCTTATGGTGACAAAGGAAATAACTTCATATAAAAACTAGAGTGAAGCTTTCTCAGAAACTACTTCATGCTGTGTTAATTCATCTCACAGAGATACATGACTCTTTTCATAAATCAGATTGGTAGCATGATTTTTCGTTTATTTGAGAAGGGATATTTTGGACAGCGTTGAAACCTAGGGTGATTTAGGAAATATCCTCAGATAAAAAATAGATAGAAGCTTTCTGGGAAAGTTCTTTGTGATGTTTGAATTCATCTCACAGAGTTCCACCAGTCTTTTCATGGTACAGTTTGCTAATATTTTTCCACAGAACCTGCAAAGGGATATTTGGGACCACATTCAGGCCTGTAGTGAAAATGGAAGTATCCTCAAAAAAAAAAAAAAAAAAAAAAAAAAAAAAGAAAAGAAAAGAAAAGAAGCTCTCTGAGAAACTGCTTTGTGATGTGTGAATTCATCTCAGAGAGTTACACGTTTCTTTTCATGTAGCAGTTTGTTAGCACTGTTTTTGAGGAATCTGAGAAGGGATATTTTGGATCCCATTGAAGCCTATGGTGACAAAGGAAAAACTCAGATAAAAATTAGAAAGAACTTTTCTTAGAAACTGCTTTGTGATGTGTTTTTCATCTCACAGATTTACACATTCCTTTTCATGGAGCAGTTTGCTAACTCAGTTGTCATGGAAACTGCAAAGGGATATTCCAGAGCACCTTGAGGCTTGTAGTGAGAAAGGAAATATCCTCAGATAAATACTAGAAAGAAGCTTTCTGAGAAACAGCTTTCTGGTGTGTGACTTCATCTTACAGTGTTACACAGTTCTTTTCATTCAGCAGTTTGATAACACTGTTTTCAATTAATCTGCAATAAGATATTTGGGAGCACGTTGAAGCCTATAGTGACAAAGGAAATATCCTCAGATAAAAACAAAGAAGAAGCTGTCTGTGAAACTGCTTTGCAATGTGTGAATTTGTCTGACAGGTTGACACCTTTCTTTTCATGGAACAGTTTGCTAAAACTCTTTTTCTGGAATCTACAAAGGGATATTCGTGAGCACATTGAGGCAAAAGGTGAAAAAGGAAATATCCTCAGACAAAACTCGAAAGAAGCTTACTGAGAAACTGGTTGGTGATTTGTGAATTCATCTCTCAGAGTTACATGATTCTTTTCATGCAGAGGTTTGGTAGCACTGTTTTTCAGGTATTTGAGAAATGATAATTTGGATCACATTGAAGCCTATGGTGACAAAGGAAATATCCTCCAATAAAAATTAGATAGAAGATTTCTGAGAAAGTTCTTTGTGATGTCTGAATTCATCTCATAGATTTATACCATTATTTTCATGGTGCAGTTTTCTAACACTGTCTCCCCTGAATCTGCAAAGGGATATTTGGGAGCACATTCAGACCTGTAGTGAAAAAGGAAATATCCTCAAATAAAAACTGAAAAGAAGCTCTCTGAGAAACTGCTTTGTGATGTGTGAATTCATCTCACAGAGTTACACTGTTCTTCTCACTGAGCAGTGTGCTAACACTGTTTTGTTGGAATCTACAATGGGATATTTCGGAACACATTGAAGCTTATGGTGATAAAAGAAATATCCTCAGACAAAAAATAGTAAGAAGCCCTCTGAGAAACTGCTTTGTGATTTGTGAATTCATATCACAGAGTTACACGTTTCTTTTCATGTAGCAATTTGGTAGCACTGTTTTTGGGGAATCTGAGAAGGGATATTTTGGATCACATTAAAGCACATGATGACAAACGAAAAACTCAGATAAAAACTAGAAAGAAGCTTTCTGAGAAACTGCTTTGTGATGTGTGAATTTCTCTCACAGAGTTACACCTTTCACTTCATGAAGCAGTCTGCTAACACTGTTTTCGTGGAATCTACAGTGATATTTCAGAGTGCAATGAGGCCTATGGTGAAAAAAGAAATATCCTCAGATAAAAACTAGAAAGTAGCTTTCTGAGAAACAGCTTTTTGATGTGTGAATTCATCTTACTGTGCTCTACCATTCTTTTCATTGAGCAGTTTGAAAGCACTATTTTCGAGGAATTTGCAATAGGATATTTGGGAGCACATTGAAGCCTATAGTGACAATGGAAATATCCTCAGATAAAAACTAGAAAGTAGCTTTCTGAGAAACAGCTTTTTGATGTGTGAATTCATCTTACTGTGCTCTACCATTCTTTTCATTGAGCAGTTTGAAAGCACTATTTTCGAGGAATTTGCAATAGGATATTTGGGAGCACATTGAAGCCTATAGTGACAATGGAAATATCCTCAGATAAAAACCAAAAAGAAGCTTTCTGTGAAACTACTTAGTGATGTTTGAATTTGCCTCATAGGTTTGCACCTTTCATTTCATGGCACAGTTTGCTAACACTCTTTTCCTGGAACCTACAAAGGGATATTCGTGAGCACAATGAGGTAAAAGGTGAAAAAGGAAATATCCTCAGACAAAACTAGAAAGAATCTTATTGAGATACTGCTTGGTGATTTGTGAATTCATTTCTCAGAGTTACATGATTCTTTTCATGCAGAAGTTTGATAGCACTGTTTTTGGGGAATCTGAGAAGGGATATTTTGGATCACATTAAAGCACATGATGACAAAGGAAAAACTCAGATAAAAACTAGAAAGAAGCTTTCTGAGAAACTGCTTTGTGATGTGTGAATTCTTCTCACGAAGTTACACCTTTCTCTTCATGAAGCAGTCTGCTAACACTGTTTTCGTGGAATCTACAGTGATATTTCAGAGTGCATTGAGGCCGATGGTGAAAAAAGAAATATCCTCAGATAAAAACTAGAAAGTAGCTTTCTGAGAAACAGCTTTTTGATGTGTGAATTCATCTCACTGTGCTCTACCATTCTTTTCATTGAGCAGTTTTAAAGCATGGTTTTCAAGGAATCTGCAATAGGATATTTGGGAGCACATTGAAGCCTATAGTGACAAAGGAAATATCCTCAGATAAAAACCAAAAAGAAGCTTTTTGTGAAACTGCTTAGTGATGTTTGAATTCGTCTCACAGGTTTACACCTTTCATTTCATGGCACAGTTTGCTAACACTCTTTTCCTGGAATCTACAAAGGGATATTCGTGAGCACAATGAGGTAAAAGGTGAAAAAGGAAATATCCTCAGACAAAACTCGAAAGAATCTTACTGAGAAACTGCTTGGTGATTTGTGAGTTCATCTCTCAGGGTTACACGATTCTTTTCATGCGGAAGTTTGGTAGCACTGTTTTTGGGGAATCTGAGAAGAGATAATTTGGATCACATTGAAGCCTATGGTGACACAGGAAATATCCTCAGATAAAATCTTGAAAGAATCATTCTGAGAAACTTTTTCATGATGTGTGAATTCATCTCACAGAGTTACACCATTCTTCTCATTGAGAAGTTTGCTAACACTTTCTTCATAGAATGTGTTATGGGATATTCCAGAGGGCATTGAAGAATATGATGAAAAAGGAAATATCCTCAGATAAAAAGTAGAAAGAAGCTTTCTGAGAAACAGCTTTGAGATGAGTGAATTCATCTCACAGAGTTACACCATTCTGTTCATCGAGCAGTTTGGTAGCCCTGTTTTGGGCGAATCTGAGAAGGGATATTTTTGATCTCATTGAAGCCTATGGTAATAAAGGAAACATCCTCAGATTGAAAACTAGATAGAAGCTTTCTGAGAAAGTTCTCTGTGATGTGTGAGCTCATCTCACAGTTACACCTTTCCATTCATGGAGCAGTTTGCTAATACTGTTTTCATGGAATCTGTAAAGGGATATTTGGGGGCACATGGAAGTCGATGATGGAAAAGGAAATATCCTGAGATAAAACTAGAAAGAAGCTTTCTGAGAAATTTCTTTGTGATGGGTGAATTCATCACACAGTGTTACACCTTTGTTTTCTTTTAGCAGCTTGGTAGCACTGTTTTTATGGAATCTGCAAAGTTATATTCGGGAGCTCCTAGAGGCTTAGGGTTAAAAAGTAAATACCTTCAGGTAAGAACAGGAGAGAAGCTTTTTCAGAAACGGTTTTGTGCTGTGTGTATTCATCTCATAGAGTTTAACCTTTTTTTTTTGATGAAACAATTCAGCATCACTCTCTTTCTGGTACCTGAGAGCAGTTATTTGGGAGCAAATTGAAGCTTTTGGTGACAAAGTAAATATCCTCAGATAACAGTCAAGAAGAAGTTTTCTGTGAAACTGCTTTGTGATGTGTGAATTCATCTCACAGAGTTTTACCAATCTTTTCATTGAGAAGTTTGCTAAGAATTTTTTAGTTTAATCTGCAATGGGATATTCGGGAGCTCATTGGGGAATATGGTGAAAAAGAAAATATCCTCAGATAAAAACTAAAAAGATGTTTTCTGAGAAACATCTTTGTGATTTGTGAATTCATCTCCCAGAGTTACAGGATTCTTTTGGTAGCACTGCTACCAGTTTGGTAGCACTGCTTTTGGGGAGTCTGAGATGGGATATTTTGGATCACATTGAAGCCTATGGTAACAAAGGAAATATCCTCAGATAAAAACTAGAATAAAGCTTTCTGAGAAACAGCTTTTTGATGTGTGAATTCATCTTACAGAGTTACAATGTTCTTTAAATTGATCAGTTTTCTAACACTGTTTTCATGGAATCTACAAAGGTATATATTGGAGCACATTGAGACCTATGGTGAAAAAGAAAATAATCTCAGATAAAAAGTAGAAAGAATCTTTCTGAGAAACTGCTTTGTGATGTGTGAATTCATCTCACAGTATTACACTGTAGTTTTCCTTGAGCCGTTTACTAACACTGTTTTCTTGGAATGTGCAATGGGATATTTTGGAGTGCATTGAAGCTTATGGTGACATAGGAAATGTTCTCATATAAAAACTAGAAAGAATCTTTCTGAGAAACCACTTTGTGATGTGTTAATTCATCTCAAAGAGCTACTCAATCTTTTTCATGGATCAGTTTGGTTGCAGTGTTTTTGAGGAATCTGAGAAGGGATAGTTTGAATCGCATTGAAGCCTACGGTGACTAAGAAAATATCCTCAGATAAAAACTAGAAAGAAGCTTTCTGAGAAAGTTCTTTGTTATGTGTGAATTCATTTCAGAAAGTTACAGCTTTCTTTTCTTGGAGCAGTTTGTTAACACTGTTTTCATATAATCTACAATGGGATATTCAGGAGTGCATTGAGGACTATAGTTAAAAAGTAAATATCCTCATTTAAAAACTAGAAGGAAGCTTTCTGAGAGGCAGTTTTGTGATGTGTGAATTCACCTTACAGAGTTACAATGTTCTTTACATTGAGCAGTTTGACAACACTGATTTCATGATGTCTGCAATAGGGTATTTTAGAGGGCGTTGAAGCCTATGGTGACAAAGGAAATATGCTCAGATAAAAACCAAAGGAAGCTTCCTGAGAAACTGCATTGTGATGTGTGAATTCATCTCACCGAGTAACACCATTTTTTTCATTGAGAAGTTTGCTAACCCTTTTTTCGTTTAATCTGAAATTGCATATTCGGGAGTGCATTGAGGAATATGGTGACAAAGTAAATATCCTCACAAAAAACTAGAAAGAAGCTTTCTGAGAAACTGCTTTGTGATGTGTGAATTCATCTCACAGAGTTACACTGTTCTTTGCATTGAGCAGTTTATTTACACTATTTTCTTGGAATCTGTAATCTGATATTTTTGAGTGCTTTGAAGCTTATAGTGACAAAGTAAATATCCTCATGTAAAAACTTGAAAGAAGCTTTCTGAAAAACTGCTTAGTGTTCTGTTAATTCATCTCATAAAGTTACACAATTGCTTTCATGGAGCAGTTTGTTAGCACTGTTTTTGGTGCATCTGAGATGGGATATTTTGGATTGCATTGAAACCTATGGTGACAAAGGAAATATCCTCAGGTAAAAAAGCTTTCTGAGAAAGTTCTTTGTGATGTGTGAATTCACCTCACAGAGTTACACCTTTCTTTTCATGGGGCAATTTGTAAACACTGTTTTTGAGGAATCTGCAAAGGGATATTTGAGAGCACTTTGACCTATGGTGACAAAGGAAATATCCTCAGATAAAAAGCAAAAAGAAGATTTCTGAGATACTGCTTTGCGATTTCTGAATTCATCTCACGGAGTTACACTGTTCTCTTCATTGAGCAGTTTGCTAACACTCTTTTGTTGGAATATGCAATGGCATATTTTGGAAAGCATTGAACTTTATGCTGACAAAGGAAATATCCTAACACAAAAACTGGAAACAAGCTTTCTGTAAAAGTGGTTTGTGGTGTGTTATTTCATCTCACAGAGTTACACCTTTCAGTTCATGCATCAGTTTGGTAACACTGTTTTTGGGAAATCTGTGAAGGGATATTTGGGATTGCATTGAAGCCTATGGTGACAAAGAAAATATCTTCAGATAAAAACTAGAAAGAAGCTTTCTCAGAAACTTCTTTGCAATGTGTGATTTCATCACACAGAGTTACACTTTTCTTTCCATGGAGCAGTTTGCTAACACTGTTTTCGTTGAATCTGCAAAGCAATATTTGGGACTACATTGAGGCCTATGGTGAAAAAGGAAATATCCTCAGATAAAAACTAGAAAGATGCTTTTTGAGAAACTGGTTTTTGATGTGTGAATTCATCTCACAGTGTTACACTGTTCTTTCCATTGAACAGTTTGCTAACACTGTTTTCTTTAAACCTGCAATGGGATATTTCAGAACACACTGAAGCTTGTGGTGAGATAGGAAATATCCTCATAGAAACAGTAAAAAGAAGCTTTCTGAGAAACCTCTTCATGATGTGTTAATTCAACTCACAGATTTACACGATTCTTTTCATGGATCAGTTTGGTAGCACTGTTTTTGTGGAATCTGAGAATGGATATTATGGATCGCATTAAAGACTATGATGACAAAGGAAATATCCTCAGAAAAAGTCTAGAAAGTAACTTCCTGAGAAAGTTCTTTGTTATGTGTGAATTCATCTCACGCAGTTACAGCTTTCTATTCATGGAGCCTTTTGCTAACACTGTTTTCCTGGAATCTGCAAAGGGATATTTGGGAGTGCATTGAAGCCTATGGTGACAAAGGATATATTCAAG
>NW_012107453.1:0-1188 GCF_000951045.1 Mandrillus leucophaeus | reverse complement strand
GAGATATATGTGGGCAGATTAAAAAAAAAAAAAAAAAAAAAAAAAAAAACCACAACTAAAAAGCAAACATAGAATTCAATTAAAAAGAGAAAAAGTATAATACAAGAACACTAAATCCTAAAGTTAACTTGCAAGCATTGGAAATGCCATTAAGCAGGCAAAACAGATTTAAAAGTTCATGGATATACTTTAAAAAGTTCCAGGGGTCAAAAAATGAATTGAAGTAGAAGAGGAAAAACACAGGGTAACAACGGACATTCTGGGTGAGGAAAACAGTGTGAGCAAAGGGACAGACATGTCAGATTCAAAAATAAATTCGTACTTGCTGGATAACAAATTGTGATTTAAAATAACACATATTCTTTTAAGCCCGTATTTAATTATGATGAGAATAGTAGATGCAGTGAAAACATGTATGCAAATGTATTTTCTATTAAGATGAGGACTAATTAAAGGCATGTGTATGGGATTTCAAATGGCATGCAGCTACATGCTATATAATTTTGTTTCAATCAAAGACGGACCACATATACAATGATACACCCACAAAATTGTAATGGAGTTGAAAAATTCCTGTATTCCAGTGACATCATAGACATCCTAATGATGGAGCACGACTCATTACTCACGTGTTTATAGTGATGCTCGTGTAAACAAACCTACTGCACTGCCAATCATATAAAAGTATACCACATATACATGATTATATGTAGTTTGTAATACTTGAAAATGATAATAAACAGCTATATTGCTGATTTATGTAAGTACTATGCTATACTTCTTATGTTATTTTAGAGTGTACTCTTTCTACTTCTTAGAAATAATTGTTAACACATAGTAATTTCTCAGTAGCAGTTAATTATTTCAATTCTGGTTAATACATTCCTGCTTTTCTTCAATTCAGAGTGAATCTATTAACTGAATTCTAGTTAAATCTGGGAGCCAGGCAAGATTGGTTTTTTCCCCAGACTGGCTGAAGTCCTGAGCCTGGTCTACGGTAAATTCTCCAGACAACCAATCTCTCCTGCAAACATTTAAAACTTAACATGCTTCTCACAATAAAATTCCTACTTTTTTTGTTTAATAAATAGTGTAAATGACAAAAATCAATGCTCAAATACTAATTATCTTTGTGAACAAGGCAATATATTCTTATGCGACAATAAATTAAAAGGAAAAGCCATTTGG
>NW_012107452.1:1623032-1642539 GCF_000951045.1 Mandrillus leucophaeus | reverse complement strand
AGACACAAACCAACAAAAAGAGGAAAAAGGAAAAAAAAAGAAAAAGAATCACAAAATCCCAGGAAAAAGAATTCCAAATTTTGAATTTTGATACTAAAGAAGCCTGGTGAGATGCAAGAGAATTCCAAAAATCAATACAAAGAAATCAGAAAAAAAATTCAGGATACAAATGAGAAATTTACCGAAGAGATGGATATTATTTAAAAAAGAACCAAACAGAAATTCTGGAACTGAAGGTTTCATTGAATGAAATACAAAATACACTCAAAAGATTCAACAACAGACTAAATCAAACAGAGGAAAGAATCTCAGAACTTGAAGACAGTTATTTTGACATAACCCAGTTAGGCAAAAATAAAGAAAAAATTAGCAAGGATGAGCAATGCCTTTGTGACTATGGAACATTATCAAGTGGCCAAATATTTGAAATATTGATATCCCTGAGGGCAAAGAGAAAATGAAAGGGTTTGCAAACCTATTTAATGAAATAATAGATGAAAAATTCCCAAATCTAACAAGAGATTTAGGCATCCAGATACAGGAGGCTCAGTGATTTCCCAAACAGATACAACATAAAAATGTCTTCTCCATGGCATATTGTAATCCAAGTGTCTAAGTGAAAGACAGAGAATTCTAAAAGCAGCAGGAGAAAAGTATCTAGTTATAAAGGAAACCCCATTAGACTAACAGCAGACTCTCTCAGCAGAAGCCTTACAGGCCAGGAAAGAATGATAGGATATATTCAAAGTGCTGAAAGAACAAATCTGCCAGCCAAGGATACTATATACAGCAAAATTGTTCTTCATCGATGAAGGAGAAATAAAGTATTTCCCAGACAATCAAATGCCAAGAGAATTCATTACTACTAAACTCAAGGGAGTCCTACAACTGGGAGTGAAATGATGATAGTTATTATCATGAAAACACATGAAACTATAAAACTCCGAAGTAAAGCAATCACACAAAGGAGGAGGAGAAAGGACTCAAATGATTCCACTACAGAAAACCACCAAAACACAATGACAAACAAGAGAAAAAGAAAGGAACAAAGAGTATACAGAACAATAAGAAAACAATTAAGAATGTAACAGGAAGAAAGCATTACATATCAATAATAAACCTGAATGTAAATGGATTGAATTCTCTACTTAAAAGATATAGACTGGCTAAATGATTAAAAAAGCATGATTCAACTATATGCTGCCTACAAGAAATGCACTTTATCTGTAAAGAAAAATAGAGACTCAAAGTAAAGAATGGTGAATTAATCAATTTTCACGTTGCTGATAAAAACATACCTGAGATTAGGAAGAAGAAAAAGTTTAATGGATTTACAGTTCCACATGACTGGGGAGGCCTCACAATCATGGCAAAAGGCGAGGAGGAGCAAGTCACATCTTACATAGATGGTGGCAGGCAGAGAGAGCTTGTGCAGGCAAACTTTCATTTTTAAAACCATCAGATCTCATGAGATGTATTCACTATCACAAGAACGGCATGGGAAAGACCTACCCCCATGATTCAGTTATCTCCCAGTGGGTCCCTCCCATAACATGTGAGAATTATGGAAGCTACAAGATGGGATTTGGGTAGGGACACAGAGCCAAACTATATCAGATGGAAAAAGATATTCCATGTAAGCAGAAACCAAAACTAAGCAGGAGTAGTTGTACTTAGCTAAAAGAGACTTTAAGTCAAAAACAGGAAAAAAAAAAAAAAAAAAAGACAAAGGTCATTATATAATGATAAAAGGATCAATCTAGAAGAGAGTATAACAATACTAAATACATATGCACCCAACAGTACTGCACTCAGATGTATAAAGCAAATATTGCTAGATCTAAAGAGAGAGAGAATCCAATACAGTAATGGGGGAGACTTCAATACCCTACTCACTCAGCACTCAACAGATCATCTAGACAGAAAATCAACACATAAATGTTGGATTTAAACTGGACTTTAGACCAAATGGACCTCACAGACATAACAGAACCTTTTAGCCAACAACTGCAGAATACATATTAACATTCTTCTCATTTACACATGGGACATTCTCCAGGATAGATCATATGTTAGGCCACAAAACAAGTCTCAACAAACTTGAAAAAATTGAGATCATTTCGAGTATCTTCTCAGGCCACAATGGAATAAAATTAGAAATCAATACCAAAAGGAAGTTTGGAAACTATACAATACTTGAAAACTTAGCAAGATGCCTCTGAATGATCATTGGATCAATGAAGAAATTAAGATGGAAATTTAAAAATTCTTGAAATAAGGACAGGAACAGTGGCTCATGCTTGTAATCCCAGCACTTTGGGAGGCTGTAGTGGGAGGATCACTTGAGGCCAGGAGTTTGAGACCAGCGTGGGCAACATACTGAAACCCTGTTGTCTCCTAAAAAATTTAAAAATTAGCCAGGCATGGTGGTGCATGACTGTAGTCCTAACTACTCAGGAGTCTGAGGCGGGAGGATCACTTGAACCCAAAAGTTTGAGACTGCAGCGAGTTACAATAGTGCCACTGCACTCTAGCCTGGGTGACAAAGTAAGACCTTGTCTCTTAAAAATAAAATTCTTGAAATAAATAAAAATTGAAACACAAAACACCAAAACATATGGAATATCATAAAAGCAGTGCTTAGAGGGAACTTTACAGGAATAAATACCTACATCAAAAAAGTAGTATGTGCATATGTAAATTTAATGTTATGTAAGAAAAAAAGTAGAATGATTTCCAATAAAGAATTTAATTATGCACTTTAAGGAATTAGAGAAGCTAGAACAAACAAAACCCAAAATTAGCAGAAGGAAATAATAATGATTAGAGCAGAAAGAAACGAAAGAGACTAAAAAAATACAAAGTATCAATGAAATGAAAAGTTTGTTGTTCAAAAAGATAAAATTTATAAATCACTAGCTAGATTAACCAAGGAAAGAAGAGAGGAGACCCCAATAAACAAAATCAGGAATGAAAAAGGAGACATTACTACTGATACCACAGAATTAGAAAACATCAGCCGAGACTTTTATGAATAACTATATACTAACTAGAAAACTTAGAGAAATGGGTAGACTCCTGGAAACATACAACATACCAAGATTGAATGAGGAAGAAATAGAAAACCTGAACAGACCAGTAATAAGTAGTGAGATTGAATCAATAATAAAAAGTCTCCCAATAAAGAAAAGCCAGGATCAGATGGATTCACTGCCAAATTCTACCAAACATATAAAGAAAAACTAATACCAATCTTACTCATACTATTTAAAAAAGTTAAAGAGGAGGGAATCCTCCCTAATTCATTCTTTGAGGTTAGCATTACCCTGATTCTAAAACTAGACAAGAAACACAACAACAACAGCACAGAGAAAACTGCAGGCATGATGAACATAGACACAAAAATCCTCAACAAAATACTAGCAAACTAAATCCAACAGCACATCAAGAAGATAAAACACTTTGATTAAGTGGGTTTTATACCAGGGATGCAAGAATGGTTTAACCTGTGCAAATCAATAAATTTGATACATTGCATCAACAGAACCAAGAACAAAAACTTTATGATTATTTTTATAGATGCAGAAAAAGCATTTGATAAAATTGAACATCCCTTCATGAGAAAAACTCTTAGCAAACTAGGCATAGAAAGAACATACCTTAAAATAATAAAGGCAATATATGACAAAACCCACAGCTAACATCAGACTGAAGGGGGAAAAGTTAAAAGCCTTTCCTCTAAGAACAAGACAAAGATGCCCACCTTCCCCATGCCCATTAAACATTGTACTGGAAGTTGTAGCCAGAGCAGTAAGCCAAGAAAAAGGAATAAAAGGCATCCAAATTGGAAAAGAGGAACTCTAATTGACCCTCTTTGGGGATTGCATTATTTTTTTTTTTTTTTTTTTTTTTTTTGGAGACAGAGTCTCTCTCTGTTGCCCAGGCTGAAGTGCAATGGCGCGATCTTGACTCACTGCGTCCTCCACCTCCCAGGTTTAAGCAGTTCTCCTACCTCAGCCTCCCAAGTAGCTGGGACTACAAGCATGTTTGTATTTTTAGTAGAAACAGGGTTTCACCATGTTGGCCAGGATGGTCTCGATCTCTTGACTTCATGATCCGCCTGCTTTGGCCTCCCAAAGTGCTGGGATTACAGGCATGAACCACTGCACTTGGCCTATGCTTATTTTTAGAAAACCAAAAGACTCCATCAAAAAACTCTTAGGGCTGGGCACAATGGCTCATGCCTGTAATCCCAGAACTTTGGGAGGCTGAGGCAGGCAATCGCTTGAGGCCAAGGGTTCGAGACCAGCCTGGCCAACATGGCAAAGCCCCATGTCTGCTAAAAAATACAAAAATTAGCTGGGCATGGTGGCGCATGCCTGTAATCCCAGCTACTCTGGAGGCTGAGGCACCAGAATCACTTGAACCCAGGAGGTAGAGGTTGCGGTGAGCCAAGATTGTGCCACTGCATTCCAGCCTGAGTGACAGAGCAAGATTCTCTCTCAAAAAAAAAAGCCAAACAGGCTGAGCATGGTGGCTCACGCCTGTAATCCCAGCACTTTGGGAGGCTGAGGTGGGTGGATCACGAGGTGAGGAATTTAAGGCCAGCCTGGCCAAGGTGGTGAAACCCCATCTCTACTAAAAATACAAAAAAAAAATTATCCATGCATGGTGGCGGGTGCCTGTAATCCCAGCTGCTTGGGAGGCTGAGGCAGAGAATTGCTTGAACCCAGGAGGCAGAGGTGGCAGTGAGCGGAGATCACACCACTGAACTCCAGTCGGAGCAACAGAGCAAGACTTTCTCAAAAAACAAACAAACAAACAAACAAAAAATTCTTAGAACTGAGCCAAATTCAGTGAAGCTGCAGGATACAAACAAGCAAAAGTCAGCATTTCTATACACCAATAATAAAATATCTGAAAAAAAAAATCAAGAAGGCAATCACATTTATAACAGTGGCAAAACAAACCAACAAAAACAACAACAACAACAAAAAACCTAGGAATAAATTTAACCAAGAAGTGAAAGATCTCTACAAGGAAAATTACAAAACACTGATGAAAGAAATTGAAGAAGAGAAAAGACATCCCATTCTCATCGATCAGAAGAATTCATATCATTAAAAATGACCATACTACCTAAAGCAATCTGTAGATTCAATGCAATCTCTAACTACATAGCTATGTAGTTTTTCACATAACTAGAAAACACAATGCTAAAATTCATATGGAACCAAAAAAGATCCAGAATAGTCAAAGCAGTCCTAAGCAAAAGGAACAAACTCAAGGCACTACACCACCTGACTTCAAAATATATTACAAGGCTGTACTAACCCAAACAACATGATATTGGTAGAAAAATAGACACACAGAACAAAGGAAAAGAATAGAGAACCCAGGAATGAATCCACATATTTACAGCTAACTGATCTTCAACAAAGCCATCAAGAACATACACTGGGGAAAGGACAGTCTCTCCAGTAAACGATGCTCAGAAAACTGGATATCCCCATGCAGAAGAATGAAACTAGACCCCTATTTCTCCCCTTTATTAGGCTGTTCTTGTGTTGTGATAAAAAAAAAAAAAACAAACCTAAGACTGGGTAATTTATAAGAAAAGAGATTTAATTGACTCACAGTTCTGCAGGCTGTACAGGAAGCCTGGCAGCATCTGCTTCTGGGGAGGCCTCAGGGAGCTTTTACTCATGGTGGAAGGCAAAGCAGGAACAGGCGCTTCATATGGCAAAAGCAGGAACGAGAGAGAGGGTGGGGGAGGTGCTATACTTTTAAACAACCATATCTTGTAAGAACTCAGTCTATCAAGAGAACAGCACTAAGGGGATGGTTCTAAGCCATTCCAGAGAAATCTATCCCCATTATCCAATAACCTCCCACCAGGCCCCACCTCCATCATTGGGGATTGCAATTCAACATGAGATTTGGATGGGAACACATATTCACACTGCATCATCACTATCTACCAAAATCAACTCAAAATGGATTAAAGACTTAAGCATACTGAAACTGGACTCCTTCCTTACACCTGCATAGTATTCCATGGTGTATATTTACCACATTTTCTTTATCCAGTCTACCACTGATGGGCATTTAGATTGATTCCATGTCTTTGCTACGTGCATAGTGCTGCAGTGAACATACGTTTGCAGGTATCTTTATGGTAGAATGATTTATATTCCTTTGAGTATATACCCAATAATGGGATTGCTGAGTCAAATGGTACTTCTGTGTTGAGTTCTTTGAGAAATCACCAAATTGCTTTCCACAGTGGCTGAACTAATTTACATTCCCACCAGCAGTGGATAAGCATTCCCCTTTTCTCCACAATGTTGCCAGCATCTATTAGTTTTTGACTTTTTAATAAGTCATTCTGACTGGTGTGAGATGGTATTTCATTGTGGTTTTGATTTGCATTTATCTAATGATTAGTGATGAGCATTTTTTCATACACTTGTTGGCCATGCGTATATCTTCTTTTGATAATGTCTGTTTATGCCTTTGCCCACTTTTTAATGGCGTCAAGTTCCTTATAGATCCTGGATATTAGACCTTTGTTGGATGCAGAGTTTGCAAATATTTTCTCCCATTTTGTAGGTTGTCTATTTACTCTCTTGATAGTTTCATTTGCTGTGCAGAAGCTCTTTTGTTTAATTAGGTCCCATTTGTCAATTTTTGTTTTTGTTGCAATTGCTTTTGGCATCTTAGTCATGAAATCTTTGCCAGGGTCCATGTTCAGAATGGTATTTTGTTGGTTTTCTCCTAGAGTTTTCATAGTTGTAGGTCTTACATTTAAGTGTTTAGTCCATCTTGATTTTTGTATATGGTATAAGGAAGGAGTTCAGTTTCAGTCTTCTGAATATGGCGGGCCAGTTGTCCCAGCACCATTTATTGAATAAAACAGTCCTTTCCCCATTGCTTGTTTTTGTCAACTTTGTCGAAGATCAGATGGTTGTAGGTGTGCAAGCTTTATTTCTGGGCTCTCTATTCTATTCCATTGGTCTATGTGTCTGTTAAGTTTGTTTCCGGAAGATTTTAGAGGGCCAAAGCGGCAGCTTAGTATTCCTAGTTTTCCTGCTCTAACTCTTAAGGGTGCTGGTACCAAGCCCCCAGCTTTATTCTCTAGTCTCAGGAGCTTAGGAACTGGCTGCACTGGAGGGGCCCGGTGTTCCTGCTCTGCTGGCCACAGCATTCTGATGGGGAGTGCTGGCCAGTGCCTTTCCTCAGGCAGTGGCATAGCATAGCAGGATCTATGCTAGCTTGAGTGTGGATCCTGGTGTGGTGGTGGGGCAGGGTGGCCAGTTGCTGGTGGGAGTGAGGCACTGGATTCTGTACACACCCTCATGCAGGCCACATTGGCAGGGCAGAGTGCCGCACATTAGTGGTGGCAGGGTGTGCTCACGGCAGCAGTGGTGAAGAGGCAGGGTACATGTACACACATATGCCAGTGGGAGAGAGGAAGTATGGTCACCCATGCTTGCGGGCCAGCAAAGCAGTGGAGAGGACCTTGGGCGAGTACATGACGGCAAAGTGAGGTGGGGAAGGCTATAGGGGAGTGGAGGCTGTAGGTAGGCAGATGCGCATCCATGGTGGCTGGTCAGTGGGAGCTCTCTGATGGTGAGGCATGGTCTGCTGGTGAAGGAGCTATGAGAAGGGCCCCAAGGAAGCACCCTGGTTGGGCATGTGAGGCTGTGGGCAAGTGAGCAAGTGGGCACGCCAGGCTGGGGCCCCAGGAGAGGCTGGCAGATGAGGACACTCAGATCAAACTGGGCACATCCCCATGGACGAGACTGCCCTACTCTGTCCAGGTCCTACAGTTACCCAAAGGCTAAAGCCACCTAGAAGAGTATGGTGAGCCTTGGAGGATGGGCATCACTGTCCATCCTGCTCCACCTGTATTTCAAACTATTTTGTCTTTCAGCAGATTTTTTAACTTAAATGTATGACATGTTATTTTTTTCCAGAAAATAATTTAAGTTTAAATCTTTTTTCAAGTTGAAATAATAGGACTTGTGAGAAGCGCTGGAAATGTTTTTATAGCACTATAAAATGTATTTCTTGATTATGAATTTGTTTCAGCCTGGAAAAGATTCTGAACATAGAGATACACATTTTCAGTTAAACTCTCATTATCTAAAAGTCAAGATTCCATCTTCCCACTATAGGTCTGCTTTTGAAAGCAATGCAGGTAGAACCATTTAGTTCTGACTCAGTCCCCAAAACCTGCATTGATAAGAACTAGTCTTATATTAACTAATATTTTTTGAAAAGACTATAAATATGTACTGATTGGGAATATTTAGAAATATATACATACATATATATATATATATAAACAAATCTAGGAAAAATGTAGGGAAGCTATATACTTATAGCTACATACAAGCTGATGTTTTAAAATTGGACTGATAGTTGACAATTACATCAAATGAGACCCCTGGGAAGCAGATATTCAGACAGTATAAAGAGTTCAAACATCAGGGGGTAATGACTAAGAAAGGAAGGCAGGGAAGAAGCAGGATTATGCAAGGATAGCCTCAGTCTTCAATGCAGATCTGACAGAAGCTCTCAACAATGGGGAGTTCTGGAGCAAAGATTGTCTATTACGAAAGTCTTGTGTTGGGCTATTATGCCCAGATATTGGCTGGGGGCTGCTTAAAAAGATGGTGGCCTCAGCATGAAAGCTGAAGCATATTCTAAAGATGTTGTAGTTGGGGGCTATCAGCTAACTACACTCCTTGCACTGGAACAGCTGGTTCTTTGAAGAAACCTGAGCAGAGGACCTTCAGGACTGCCACAATGATGATGATAATAGTTATCATTGAGTAGCTCCTACTCTCCAGACACCATAGATTCTCTTTACATATATTATTTGTAACCCTTGCATCACAGTCCCTAGATATACAATAACCTTCATTGTTCAAATGAGAAAATTAAATATAACTAGTAAGTTAGAGGCTGATGTGTTCAGTTTATTGTAAATATGCCCATAAACATTTCTGACAAAAATTTTCCTAATAAACTATTCCAGATTATGTCTTGTACCAACAATCAGTTTAAGAGCTTTTAAGCCAGAAGGGACATGGTTGCTTCATGGAGTCTAAAGGCTGAAAAGGCAACTGATTTCTGGAAATAAAGCTGCCTGTCTCTGTTTGATTGTCTATCACTCTTACTTTCTACTCTACCTTTCTACCCATTTCTTTGCTTTTGCTATCCTAGATGTTCTCTCTCTCTCAGTCTTAAGCTCTGTCTCTTTTCCTTGGTCTCTCTTACTTTCTCTCTCTCTCTCTCTCTCTCTCTCAATCTCTGTTCACAATCTGTGTTGTCTCTGTCTTCTCTTTCTCTTTTTTCCTCTCTCCTTCTCTTTGTCTTCCTCTTTTTCTCTCCTTCTCTGTCTTTTGCTTTTCATTCTTCCTCTCCTACCTCCTCTCCTCTTCTCTACCTCTTCCTTCATCTCCTCTCCATTCCCCTCTTCTCTCTTCCTTCATCTCTCTCTTTTGGCCGTCCCTTCCTCGATTTCTGTTACTTTCTTTAGGTCTTGTATCTTGTCTGTTTCCTGACTCCGTCTTTCACTCTTTCTTGCTTTGTCTACCTGTCTGTCTGCCTCTTTGTATCTTCAAGAAGTAAAAAATGAGCCTACATCCTACTTTATAATTTCTTTAACTTTGATGTTCCATAAATGAAAGTATCTATATACATTTAAAGTTATATTTAAACCAATTATCCTTGCTACATATATTTTCACAGCTTCAGAAATAACTTATAATCTCTTTCCACAAAAAGTACAATAATATACTAAGAATTAAATGCTGAAAGTAAAATACCTTTCTTAGCAGTTAACAAAGATAACTGAAGCACCATTTCCTAACTCAACACTCTAATTAGCTTTTCTTTCTAAATTAATAGTAATTTCAACCAAAGTATTCCTTTCAACAAAGGTATTCTCATATAGTTGCTATGCCATATAGAGTTTTCTTGGACGTTGTTTGATCTAGCTCAAGTGAGAAAATTCTTTAGTTTCCTGTGACGTGGTTTAAAATTTAATGAACAGATTAAGGATTTTCTTAGTATCGTATATTATGATCTAGTCAACTAACTTTAAATTGTAGTTTTACTATACTAAAATATTTTATTTCTTTCTGCTGTTCAATCCCTATTTTATAAAAACATTTATAGAAAGCAAATTCCAGTACTCCTGGTAAGAAAAACAGAGGCCTTTTAACAAGTACTCCATCTTCAGAGACAGCTGGTTTTGTGGTAAGTATTAGCATTTGACACTTGTAGTATCTGTTTTCTGGCTCCTCCTCTCCCCATTCTTCTATTTTTCTTATATCAGGGGAATATTGCCTATGGAGAATAATATCTGTGTTTTCCTGTTGCTTAAGCACACTTTCAATGGAAGTACTCTATATAGTGCTAAGAGAAGGAAAAACTAGAGTACTGCAGCAACAACCAGGATTCTTACTTTTTTCCCTTCAGTTTTAAAAATTGTGGTGAAATGTATATAACATAAAATTTATAAGTTTAACCATTTTTAAGTGTACAGTTGAAGTATATTCATTCACATCATTATGCAACCATCACCACTATTCATCTCTAGAACTTTTTTCATCTTGCAAAACTGAAATTCCATATGCATTAAACAGTAACTTCCTGCTCCTCCCTACCCTAGCCCCTGGAAACCACCATTTTACTTTGTGTTTCTATTAATTTGACTACTCTAGTTACCTCATATAAGTGGAACCATACAGTATTTGTCCTTTGTGACTAGTTTATGTCACTTAGCATGGCATCTTCAGATTCATCTATATTACAGCATGCATCAGAATTTTATTTTTAAGGATGAACTGATACTCCATTGTATGAATATGAAACATTTTGTTTATCCATTCATCTGTTGATGGACAATAGGGTTGCTTCTGCCTTTTGACAATTGCGAATAACGCTGCTATGAACATGGGTGTACAAATATATGTTTGAGTCTCTGCTTTCAATTCTTTTGAGTATGTATCTAGAAATGGAATTGCTAGAGCATATGGTAATTCTATTTTTAACTTTTTGAGGAACCACCACACTGTTTTCCATAGTAGCTGTACCATTTTACATTCCCACTAGCAAAATGCACAAGGGCTCCAGTTTATCTACTTCCTTACCAGTGCTTGTTATTTTCTTTTTTGTAATAGTCGTTGTTATGGATGTGAGGTGATATCTCATTGTGGTTTCGATTTGTATTTCCCTAATAAGGATGACATTGAGCATCTTTTAATGTGTTAATTAGCTATTCATATATCTTCTTTGGGAAAATATATATTCAAGTCCTTTGTTTATTTTTGAATTTTTAATTGCTGAGTCGTAGGAGTTTCTTATATATCTGGGATATTAACCCATTACCCAACATATGATTTACAAATAATTTGCCCCCTTCCATGGGTTGCCTTTTCACTCTGTTGATAGCATCCTTTGATGCACAAATGTTTTTTATTTTGTCATAGTAAAATTTATTTTTCTTTTCTCATCTGTTCTTTTGGTGTCATATCCAAGAAATCATTATCAAATCCAATCTTATCAAGTCTTCAGTCAAACATCCAATGTTCCTCTTCAGTGTGAGCAATCCTCACAGAGGTCCATGCAGCAGCTTACATGGCAGTGTGGGGACTGCTCAGGCACAAGGAGATGAAATCCAGTATTTTTTGTAACAACACTTAGGCATAACATCCATGGTCTCCACAAAGGCCATGTGTAATTACAATGTCCCTGCACTCAGGGAAACCCAAAGTATTTTATGTAGGGCAGTATTTATTTATTTATAGTGCATTTATAGTTTTTCCTAGAGATACAATTTTCCAATCAGACATTATTTTTACCATAAGCAACATTGCCTAGTAACACAGCTGACATTCTTACACTTATCAGGTTCCTAGGGAAAAGGAGTTACAGATTTAACCAAGAGATGCTCATGATGGAAGAAACGGTTTTGTTAATACTCTGCTAACAGTCTTTCCAGTGGCCCCAAAATCAATACTTTTTCCAGAAAATGAGTGTCTCATTTTTTATTCATTCTTGGTTGATATTTGGAGTTAAAATGTATTGATGAATAACAAATGTATCAAAATGATTTTTTCATGGCAAAACTAATTTAGTGACTATTTTACAAGTATCAACATATTTTTAAAATTGAGGTACAATTTACATTTTATAAAACTCAGTTTACTAAAGTGTATAATTCAGTGGTTTTTAGTGTACTTACAAATTGTGCAACTATCATCACAATCCTATTTAAGAACATTTTCATCACCCCATTCATTTATAGTCAGTCCTCATACCCCCATCCCACCCTCCAGTCCCAAGAAACTACTGATTTAGTTTCTGTCTCTGTAGGTTTGCTCTTTCTGAGTATTTCATATAAATGAGATCATATAACGTGGCGTTTTGTGCCTGGCTTCTTTCACTTAGCATAATGTTTTAAAAATTCATCCATATTATAGCAGGTATCGGTACTGCATTCCTTTTTTATGACCAATGTATTAGTCTGTTTCCACACTGCTATAAAGACATACCCAAGACTGGGTAATTTATAAAGAAAAGAGGTTTAATTGGCTCACAGTTCTGCATGGCTGGGGAGGCCTCAGGAAACTTACAATCATGGTGGAAGGGGAAGAGGCACGTGGCAACAGGTGAGAGAGAGCATGGAAGAGCAGGGAAAACTACCTTATAAAACCATCAGATCTCGGGAGAACTCACTATCATCAGAACAGTATGGGGAAAACCACCCTCATGATTCAATCACCTCCCACCGGGTCCCTCACTCGACCTGTGGGGATTATGGGGATTACAATTCAAGATGACATTTGGGTGGAGACACAGCCAAACCATATCAACTGAATTATATTCCATTATATAGATATACCATATTTTGTTTATCAATTCAGTTTATGGGCATTTATTTCCATTTATTATCTATTATGAATAATACTGTTATGAACATTTGTTGACAAGTTTTTGTTAAACGTGTTTTCAGTTGTCTTAACTATATACAGTCATCCCTCAGTATCCATGGGGAATTGGTTCCAGGACTTCTCAAAGATACCAAAATATGTGGATGCTAAAGTTCCTAATATAAAATGGCATAGTATTGTTTTTTTGTGTATAAACTATGTGCATCCTGCACACCTTAAATCATCTCTAAATCAATCAGTCATCTTTTTGGAAATTTTTAATTTGGTACAGAAATATGTGGTGATTTCAGTAACCTGATAGAAAAATGGATATGGCAGTTAGGACACAGTTCTATGTTAGAGACAGTGATTTAAAAATCTCTGGTGTTCAAATGGTAGGCATGAAGATAAGAGAATAATGCTGGGAAGTTTACATTTAAAGGAAGGGCAGGGGAAGTTATTATAGGAGGTATGGTTGCTGAGTACATAAATTTCATTTAGTAGGCATTTGATAAATGTTTGGATGACTGAATAGAAAAAATGTATCATAGCAAACAAAAATTCCTAATTAAAAAATAACTTTAAAGTCAAAGAATGTTATAACCCATTTTACAGATTGATTTGTCTCTAAACATGCATCTTTTGAAGAGTTATTTCCAAATGTCAGTAATTACATGTATTCAGATGAAATTGTTCCTGTGTCAAGTTTACAGGAAAATGCTTCCAATGAGATGGTATTTTTCAACTTTTCTTTAATTACTTAAAAATCATTGCTTTTGCAATGTTTAACTCCTACAAAAGAATAATGTGTTCTTTTATAGATTGATTTGTCCTCAGTGCAAAAAGCATCTTTTGAAGAACTATTTCCAAATGTCAGCAATTATGTTAATTCAAATGAAATTGTTCCTGTGTCAAGTTTGCAGGAAAATTCTTCAAATGAGGTAGTATTTTCCATTTTTCCTTCAATTACTAAAGGAAATAATTACTGTTACATTAGATACTTTGTATATGAGGTGCTTTAAGAAATCTCTTAACATATCAGAAACATAATTTGCAAATATTTTCTCCTATTCTGCGGGTTGCCTTTTTACACTTTGGTTAGGGTCTTTGATGCACAAAATTTTATATTTTTTATGAAGTACAATTTGTCTATTTTTTCTTTTGTTGCCTATTCCTTTGGTGTCCTGTGCAAGAAATCATAGCCAAATCAAATGTCTGAAGCTTTTTGCCTTTCCTTTCCTTTCCTTTCCTTTTTTCTTTCTTCCTTCCCTTCCTTCCCTTTCTTTCTTCTTTTCTTTCTTTCTTTGACAGAGTCTCACTCTGTCCTCCATGCTGGAGTGCCAGGGTGCAATCAAGGCTCACAGACTCACTATAGGCTTGACTTCTAGGGTTTAGGTGATTCTCCCACCTCAGCCTCTCGAGTAGCTAGGACTGCAGGTGTACACCACGATGTCCAGCTAATTTTTTGTATTTTTTGTAGAGACAAGGTTTTGTTATGGTGCTCAGGCTATTGCCCTGTATTTTCTTCAAATGTTTTTTTTTTGTTTTAGGTCTTGCATTTAGGTCATTGATCCATTTTGAGTTAATTTTTGTGTATGGTATTAGGTAAGGGTCCAGCTTCATTCTTTTCAATGTAGATATCCAGTTTTCTCAGCATCATTTGTTGAAGAGACCATCCATTCCCCCATTGAATGGTCTGGCCCCCTTGCCAAAAATGATTTAAGCATATATTTGAGGGTTTATCCCTGGGTTGTCTATTCCATTGATCTATATGTCTATCTTTATGTTAGTACCACATGGCTTTGATTACTGTAGCTTTGTACATTTTGAAATCAAGAAGTGTGAGTCCTCCAACTTTGTTCTTCTTTTAAATTATTGCTTTTACTATTCAGGATCCCTTGAGATTCCATGTGAATTTTAAAATGGGTTTTTCTGTTTCTGCAAAACACATCATTGGGCTTTTGATAGAGATTGAATGGAATCTGTAGATCACCCTAGGTAGTAATGGCATCTTAACAGTATTACATCTTCCAATCCATAAACATGGGATGTGTTTTCATTTATTTATGTTTTCTTTAATTTATTTCACCAATGTTTTGTAGTTTTCATTGTGTAGGTCTTTAACTTATTTGGTTAATTCCTAAATATTCTTTTGGATGCTATTATGAATTGAATTGTAATTTCTTTTCTAATTGCTTATTGTTAGTGTGTAGAAGTTCACCTGATTTTTGTGTGTTGACTAGTGTCCTGTTAATTTGCTGAATTTATTTATTCTAATAATTTTTAATTCAATCTTCAGGGTTTTTCACAATGATACCATGTTATCTGTGAACAGAGATAATTTTACTTCTTGCTTTACAATTTGGATGCCTTTTATTTCTTTTCCTTGCATAATTGCTCTGGCTAGAACTATCAGTAGTATGTTGAAAATGCAGACATCCTTGCCTTTTTCTTCATCTTGGAGGAAAAGCTTTCTGTCTTTCACCATTGAATGTGATGTTTACTGTGAATTTTCATATATGGCCGTATTAGTTCATTTTCACATTGCTATAAAGAAATACCTGAGACTGGGTAATTTATAAAGAAAAGAGGTTTCTTTATATAAAGAAAAGAGGTTGCTTATGGCTCCTCAAGCTGTATAGGAAGCATGATTCTGGCACCTGCTTCTGGAGAGGCCTCAAAAAGCTTCTAATTATGGTGAAAGGCAAAAGGGGAGCAAGGCATCTTACATGGCCAGAGCAGGAGGAAGAGAGAAAATGAGGAGGTGCCATACACTTTTAAACAAGATCTCACAATAACTCTCTCACTAGAACAGCAAAAAGGGCATGGTGCTAAACAATTGAGGACCAACCCCATGAAGTACCACTCCCTTGATCCAGTCACCTCCCACAAGGGCCCACCTCCAACACTGGGGATTACAATTTAACATGAGATTTGGGCAGGGACACAAATCCAAACCATATCAATGACTTTTATTTTGTTGAAGTAGTTTCCTTCAATTCCTAGTTTATTGTTTTTTATCACAAAATGGTACTGAATTTTGTCAAATGCTTTTTTGGCATCAATGTAGAAGATCACATGTTTTTTCCTTTCATTCTACTATATGTGATATATGACAGTGATTGATTTAAGTCTTGCCAAATTAAGCAGAAACATTGATTGATTTTTGTATGTTGAACCATCCTTGCATTCCAGGAATAAAACCCATTTAGTTGTGGGCTATCATCCTTTTAATATGCTGCTGAATTTGGTTTACTAGTAATTTGTTGAGGATTTTTGCTTCAATGTTCATAATGGATATTGGCCTGTAGTTTTCTTTTCTTGTAGTGTCCAGAAAAGACACTTTGTTTGACTTTGGGTAATGTTTGTCTCAAAGAATGAGTTATGAATCATTCCTTTCTCTTCTTGGAAAGTTAGAGAAGTATTGGTATTAGTTCTTTAAATGTTTGGTAGAATTCACTAGGGAAGCCAACAGAATCGGGGCTTTTCCTTGTTGGGAGTTTTTTCATTAGTGATTCAGTCTCCCTACTAGTTCTATAGGTATATTCCAGTTTTCTATTTCTGCGTGATTTAGTATTGAGATGCTTTGTGTTTATAGGTATTTGTTTATTTCATCTAGGTTATGAAATTTGTTGCTATGCAATTGTTCATAATACTCTCTTTGTAATTCTTTTTTTGGTAGAATTGGTAGTAATGTCACCACTTTCATTTCCAACTTTAGTAATTTAAGTCTTCTTTCCCTTTTTATTAGTATTTTTTCATTAAAGGTTTGTCAGTTTTGTTGCTGTTTTCAAAGAACCAATTTTTGGTTTGATTGATTTTCTTTATGTTTTTTTCTATTCTCTATTTTGTTTATGTCTGCTCTAATCTTTATTATTTCCATCCTTCTGCTAGGTTTAGCAGAAGGTTTAGTTTGGGTTTAGATTGTTCTTCTTTTCTAGTTCCTTAAGTTGTAAAGTTAGGTTGTTGATTTCAGATATTTCTTGTTTTTCAATTTAAGCATTTATAGCCATAAATTTCCCTCTTAGCACTGCTTTGGCTAAATTCCATAAGTTTGGATATGTTGTGTTTTTGTTTTCATTTGTCTCTAAGTATTTTCTAATTTCCCTTGTGATTTCTACTTTGGCCCATTGGTGTTTAAGAGCATGTTGTTTAATTTTCACAGTTTGTTGAATTTTTCAGTTTTACAAACTCTGTTTTTTTATGACTTCATTATATTTTGGTCAGACAAAATACTTTGTATGATATCTATCTTTTAAAATATATTGAGACTTAATTTATGGCCTGATATATGGTCTATCCTGTAAAATATCCCATGTGCACTTGAGAAGTATATATATGCTGTTATTTGAAAGATTGTTCTGTATATATGTTACATGTAATTGATTTATTGTATTAAGTCCTCTATTTTCTTATTCTCTTCTTTCTGGTTATTCTATCAATTATTGAGAGGGAGGTATTAAAGTCTTCAACTATTATTGTAGAACTGTCTATTTTTCCCTTCAGTTCTGTCAGTTTTTACTTCATATATTTTGATGGTCTGTCATTCAGTGTATAAATGCTTATAATTGTTATATGTTTTTGTTATCTTGAGTCTTTTATTAATATATAATGTTCATCTTTGTCTCTTATAACCTTTTGATTGAAACTTTATCTGATATTATGATAGCTGCCCCTGCTCTCTTTTTTTTACTATTTACATGGAGTAGCTTTTCCTATTCTTTCACTTTCAATTTATTTATATCTTTGAATCTAAAGTGAGTCTCTTATAAACAACATATAGCATATGCTTTTTATCTATTTTGCCAATCCCAATTTTTCTATAGGAGAATTTAATTCATTTATTTAAAATACTTACTGATAAGGACAAACTTATTTTTGTCATTTTGCTCATTGTTTCCTATATGCCTTTATATTTTTTTGTCCTTCACTTTCTACATTACTGTCTTCTTTTGTGGTTAATTGATTTTTTTGTAGTGAAATATTTGAATTTATTTCTTATTTCTTTTTGTGTATATTCTATAGCTATTTTCTTTGTTGTTACCAGAGGGATTACCTTTAGCAGTCTAAAGTTATGGTACTCTAATTTGAATGTATTTAGCAGTCTAGAGTTATGATACTCTAATTAGAATTTATGGTTGACTTCAATGACATACAAAAACTTTGCCCCTTTACATCTCTGCCCCCACCCCTTTCAGATGATGATGTTAACATTTTTATACATCATGTCCGTTAAAACATAAATTAATATTTTTTTTGAGATGGAAACTCACTCTATTACCCAGGCCGGAGTGCAGTGGCACGATCAGGATTCACTGCAACCTCCACCTCCCAGGCTCAAGCAATCCTCCCAGTTTGGCTTCCTGAGTAGGTGGGACTACAGGCATGCACCACCATGTCCAGCTAATTTTTGTATTTTTTTGTAGAGACAGGGTTTTGTCATGTTTGTCAGGCTGGCCTCCAACTCCTGGGCTTAAGCAGTCTGCCTGCAGCTGAGATTACAGGTGTCAGTGACCATGCCCAGCCAATAATACTTTTAAACACTTTAGTCTTTTAAATTATGAAAATAAAAATGTGAGTTACAAATCAATGTTACAATAATACTAGCTTTTATGCCAATAATTATTTTTAAAATTTATTAGTCTCTTAAATGATATAGAAAACAAGAAGTAGAGTTATAAATTGTTGTTGTAATAATAATAGCTTTTATAATTGCCCCTTCTATTTGCCTTTATTTAGATCTTCATTTCTTCATACAGCTTCAAGGTACTGTCTAGTGTCCTTTCATTTCACGTTATAGGACTCCCTTAAGCATTTCTTGCAGGGCAAATCTAGTGGTAACTACTTCCCTCAGCTTTGTTTATCTGGGAATGTCTTAATTTCTCCCTCATTTTTGAAGGACCGTTTTACTGGATGTAGGATATTTGGTTCACAGATATTTTTCTTTTATCACTTTGAATCTGTCAGCCCACTGCCTTCTGGTAGCCAACATTTCTGATGAGAAATCTGTTGATTATCTTATAAAGATCCCTTGTATGCGACAGGTCACTTCTCTTGCTGCTTTCAGGAGTCTTTCTTTGTCTTTCTTTCTAAAGTTTGATTATAATAAGTGGATGTCTTTCAGTTCATCTTACTTGGAGTTTGTTGAGCTTCTTAGATGTTTATGTCTTTTATCAAATTTGGAAAATTTCACTCATTATTTCTTCCAATATTCTTTCTTCCCCCTTTTCTCATTCTTTTCCTTCTGGGACTTTCACAATATACATGTAGGTCTGCTTGATGGTGTCCCACAGGTCCCTTATACTCTGTTCATTTTTCTTCAATTTTTAAACTTATTTTCTTCAGCCTGAATGAATTTGTTGTCCTGTTTTCAAGTTTGTAGATTCTTCTGCCTAATTAAATATGCCCTTGGATCTTTCTAGTGAATTTTTCCTTTCAGTTATTGTATTTTTAAGCTCTAGGTTTTTTGGGGTTTTTTTTTTTTTTTTTTTTTTTTGCTTCTTTTGAGGTTTTCTCTTTTTATTGATATTTTAATTTTGTTTATACATAGTTTTCTT
>NW_012107452.1:1591032-1622982 GCF_000951045.1 Mandrillus leucophaeus | reverse complement strand
TATTGATATTTTAATTTTGTTTATACATAGTTTTCTTGATTTTTTTTCACATCTTCCTTTAGTTCTTTGAGCATCTTTTAAAGAGAATTGTTTTAAAGTTTTTGAATAGATATATAATCAGTTCCTTTTTAGAGGCAGTTTCTGTTGATTTTGTTTCCATTTGAATGTACCATACTTTTCTGTTTCTTTTATGCCTTTTGATTTTTTTAAAAAATCTGGATGTTTGAATATAATAATGTAGTAAATGTGGAAATGAGTCTCTCCACCCTTCTTAAACCTTGCTATCTTTTTTTTTTTAAAGATGGAATCTCCTCACTCTATCATCCAGGCTGAAGTACAGTGGTGCCATCTCAGCTCACTGCAAACTCCACCTCCCAGGTTCACGCCATACTCTGGCCTCAGCCTCTGGAGTAGCTGGGACTACAGGTGCCCACCACCATGCCTGGCTAACTTTTTGTGTTTTTAGTAGAGACAGGGTTTCACTGTGTTAGTCAGGATGGTCTCAATCTCCTGACCTCGTGATCTGCCTGCCTCAGCCTCCCAAAGTGCTGGGATTACAGGTGTGAGCCACCGCACCTGGCCAACTTTGCCATCTTTTGTAATTGTTTTTGTTTTCATTGTCATAGGCTACTTATGTGCCAAGGATCAGCTTGAGGTGTAAACTTAAGGTCTTCTTAGGTCTTTTCTGAGGTTTGCATATTTCTCTAGACATGCACAGTTACTGTTTAGCTTTCCTTGTATATGCAGTTGTTTTTTAATGTCCAAGTCATTATTGTGTAGCTGCTAAAAGGAGAAAAGAAAAAAATTGAGGAAAAAAGGGTTCTTGCCTATTAAATCTTCAGGTACTGTTCCCAATATTGTGTCAGCATTAGCACTATTTCTGCTAATCTTTTCAGATAGTTCTTTTACTTGCCTCAGATAGTTTCTTCATAAGCATGTACTGATCAGTACTCTACTGCATACTGAACAGTATGCATATTGCTGGGGTTCTCTCTGTATGTAGCTCTCTCCTCTCTGGTATTCTGCCCTATAAACTCAGTCATTTTGGTTTCCCTAGACACTCAGCTGCATCTCCTCAAGTCAGGCAGTCTCCTGGGTACTGCTTAGTTTTCCCTCCCTGTACTGCAGGCTAGAAATTCTCTCAAGGTGATAAGTTGGGGAAATTGTAAGACTCATATGGTTTATTTTCCATGTCTTGGAGATACTGTCCTTCAATGTCTGATGTCTGGTGTCTTGAAAACTATTGTTTCATATATTTTTTTCTGATTTATTTTTGTTTTAGGCAAAAGGGTAAATCTGGAATGATATAGATTGACTTTGTGTCCCCTCCCAAATCTCTTGTTGAATTGTAATTCCCAATGTTGTGGGGGGGGACCTCATGGGAGGTGATTGGATCATGGGAGTAGTTTCCCTCTTGCTGTTCTTGTGACAGTGAGTGAGTTCTCGCGAGACCTAGTTGTTTGAAAGTGTGTGGCACTTCTCCCTTTTCTCTTTCTCCTGTTACCATGTGAAGATAGGCTTGCTACCACCTCACATTCTGCCATAACCATGTTTCCTGAGGCCTCCCCAGCTGTGCCTCCTGTACAGCCTGTGGAACTGTGAGTCAATTAAACCTCTCCTCTTTATAAACTACCCAGTCTCAGATAGTTATTTATAGCCATGTGAGAACAGACTAACACAGAAAATTCATATCAGAGAAATGGGGCATTGCTATAAAGATACCTGAAAATATGATAGTAACTTCGGAACTGAGTAATGGGCAGAGATTGAAACAGTTTGGAGGGCTCAGAAGAAGACAGGAACACAAGGGAAGGTTTGGAACTTCTGGAGACTTGTTGAATGGTTTTGACCAAAATGCTGATAGTGATGTGGACAGAGATGGCCAGGCTGATGAGGTCTCAGATGGAGCTGAGGAACTTACTGGGAACTGGAGTAAAGGTTACTCTTGCTATGCTTTAATAAAGATACTGGCAGCATCGTGCTCCTGCTCTAAAGATCTGTGGAACTTCGAACTTGAGAGAAATAATTTAAGACATCTGGTGGGAGAAATTTTTAAGCAAAGCATTCAAGATGTGGCTTGGCTGCTTCTAGCAGCCTATGTTTATATGTGTTCACAAAGAGGCGGTCTGAATTGCAACTTACATTTAAACAGGAAGAAGAGAATGAAAATATGGAAAATTTGCAGCCTGACCAGGTGGTAGAAAAGAAAAGCCTATTTTCTGGGGAGAAATTCAAGCCAGGTGCAGAAATTTGTGTAAGTAAAGAGGAGCTGTGTTAATAGCCAAGACAATGGGAAAAATACCTACAGAGAATTTCAGAGACCTTCACAACAGCCCCTCCCATCACAGGCCTGGAGGCCTAGGAAGGAAAAATGGTTTTGTAAGCCAGGCCCAGGGCCTTGCTGTTCTGTGCAGTCTTGGGACATGGTACCTTGCATCTCAGCCACTCCAACTCCATCCATGGCCAAAAGGGGCCAAGGTACAGCTCAAATTATTGCTTAAGAGGGTGAGCCCCAAACCTTGGTGGTTTCCACATGACGTTGGGCCTGCAGGTGCACAGAAGGCAAGAGCTGAAGTTTGGGAGCTTCCGCCTAGATTTCAGAAGCTGTATGGAATCACCTGGACATCCAGGCAGAAGTCTGCTGCAGGGGCAGAGCCCTCATGGAGAACCTCTACTAGGGCAGTATGGAGGGGAAATGTGGAGTTGGAGCTACCATCATTTGTTAAAGATTACACAAAATAAAAAGATGTTGTAAAGCATGATATCTAAAGCATAAAATGTGGTAGGGTGGAGTAAAAGTATAGAATGTATGTGATTGAAGTTAAGTTGTTATCAGCTTAAAATAGAATGTTCTAACTACAGGATGTTTTATGTGAGCCCTATGGTAACCACAAAGAACAAACCTTTAGTAAATACACAAAAGATAAATAGAAAGGAATGAACACACACTATGGCAAAAAAAAAAAAAAAAAAAAAAAAAAAAAAAAAAAAATCAAAAAAGAACAATAAAAAACATCAAGAGAAGATAAAACATATTATCATTGCAATTAATGCATAAAAACCATTGACAAAATCCAAAATTTTTAATGATAAAAACTCTCAACAAATTAGGTGTAAATGGAATGTACCTCAACACAATAAAGGCCATTAATGATAAGCCCACAACTAATATACTCAATGATAAAAAGCTGAAAGTTTCTTCTAAGATGAACAAGACCTGAGTACCCATTCTTGCTACTTCTATTCAACATAGTACTAGAAGTCCGAGCCAGAGCAATTAGGCAATGAAAAGAAGTGAAAAGCATCCACATTGAAAAAGAAGAAGTTGACTGGGCATGGTGGCTCATGCCTGTAATCCCAGTACTTTGGGAGGCCGAGGCAAGCAGATCACAAGGTCAAGAGATCAAGATCATCCTGGCCAACATGGTGAAACCCTGTCTCTACTAAAAATACAACAATTAGTTGGGCATGGTGGTATGTGCCTGTAGTCCCAGCTACTGGGGAGGCTGAGGCAGGAGAATTGCTTGAACCTGGGAGGTAGAGGTTGCAGTGAGCCGAGATCGTGCCACTGCACTCCAGCCTGGCAACAGAGCGAGACTCTGTCTCAAAAAAAAAAAGAAGTTAAATTATCTGTGTAGATGACATGATCTCATATGAAAGAAAAACTAAAGACTTCAATGAAAACTGTTAGAACTAATAAACAATATCATATTACAAGATACAAAGTCAATATACAAATATACAAAAATAAGTTGTCTTTTTTCACTAACAATGAGCTTCCAAAAAAGAGATTAAGAAAATAATATCCTTAGGATCAAATACAACCAAGGAGGCAAAAGAGTTATATACTAAAAATTATAAGACATTAATGAAAGAAATTGAAGGCACAAATAAATGTAATGACATACCATTTCATTGATTGGAGGAATTAATATTGTTAAAATGTCCATACGTCAAAGTGATCTACAGATTCATTACAATCATTATCCAGATTACCATGTAATTTTTCACAGAAGTAGAAAAAACAATCCTAAAATTCATATGGAACCACAAAAAATTTCAAATAGCCAAAGCAATCTTTAGAAACAACAAAGCTGGAGGCATCACACCTCCTAATTTCAAGCTATATTTGAAAACAATAGTAATCTATACCTGTATAACAGTATGGTACTGGCATAGAAACAGACATATACCCCTGCCTGCTTGAATGCGCACAAAGGGTACACTCAGACCTGCACCCACTAGTGTCCCACCCCTATGCTAACACCACCACTAGCAGAACTGTGCACACAGTTGCCAGTGGAAACTTCCCTTCCGCTAGAGCTGTGCTGCCTCTACTGCTACTGTAAATGCCCAGAGGGTGGCAGGTACCCTAGGATCCACTAGCACCCTGTTGTAGCTGATGAGTGTGTGCCCCACCACACTGCTGCTACTGCTGGCACATGAGAATGAGAATGGATCCCACTGCCACCAACCTGTGAAATGCTTTGGCTGGCACCACCCATTGGATTGTAGAGACCAGTAGTCTGGGAGCACCTCCCCTCCCCCAACTACTCTCAACCTAGTGCAGTAGGTTTCTAACCTTGAGGAGCCAGAGAACAAAGTTGGGGCCCAATACAAGTCCCTCAGAGTTAGAGCACGCAGTTCAGGAGCTGGGAGCTGAGCCTTGGCCCCCTAAAATCTCCCACCTTATATCACAATCAAACCTTCAAGGCCATCAAATAAGATAAAAGAAAAAAAAAAAAACCCCATCTGAAGAACAGCAACTTCAAAAACGGAAGGAATGTGAACATGAACCCACAAAGATGAGAAAGAACCAGCACAAGAAAACTGATAAATCAAAAAGCCAGAGTGCCTTTATTCCTCCAAACAATAGCACTACCTCTCCACAAAGCATTCTGAATGTGGCTGAGATGGCTGAAATGGCAGAAATAGAATTCAGAATATGGGTAAGAATGAAGATCATTGAGATGCAGGAGTACGCTAAAAGCCAATCCAAGGAAGCTAAGTATCACAGTAAAATGATACAGGAGCTAACAGATAAAAAGCCAGTATAGAAAAGAATGTAATTGACGTGATAGAACTGAGAAACACACTATAAGAATTTCATAATGCAATCACAAGTGTTGATAGCAGAATAGACCAGGCTGAGGAAAGAATCTCAGAGCTTAAGACTGGCTTTCTGAAGTAAGACAGATAAGAATAGAGAAAAAAGAATGAAAAGGAATGAACAAAACCTCCATAGAGAGCAAATCTATGACACATTGGTGTCCTTGATAGAGTAGAATGGAAGCAAGTTGGAAAACATATTTTAGGATATCTTTCATGATAACTTCCCCAAGCTAGCTAGAGAGGCCAACATTTTAATTCAGGAAATGCAGAGAACTTTACTAAGATACTTAACAAGGAAGATCATCCTTGAGATCCATAATCATCAGATTCTCCAAAGTTGAAATGAAAGAAAAAAGATTAAAGGCAGCTGGAGAAAAAGGTCAGGTCACCCACAAAGGGAAGCCCGTCAGTCTAACAATGAAACTCTCAGCACAAACCCTAAAAGGCAGAAGAGATTGGGGGCCAATATTCTACATTCTTAAGGAAAATAAATTCCAAACAAGAATTTCATATCAGGCCAAACTAAGATTCATAAGTGAAGGAGAAATAATATCATTTTCAGACAAGCAATTTGTTTTCACCAGAGGGAATTCATCACCAGATGTGACTTGAAGGAGGCAAGCGCTTCTGAAGGAAGCACTAAATATGGAAAGTAAAAGACTGTTACCAGCCACTACAAAAACACACTGAAGTACACAGACCAGTGACACTATAAAGCAACTACACAAACAAGTCTGAATAATAACCAGCTAACATCATGATGACAGGATCAAAGCCATACATTTCAATATGAACTTTGAATGTAAACAGGCTAACTGCCTCAATTAAAAGGCACATAATAGCAATCTGGATAGAGAATCAAGATCCAACAGTATACTGTCTTCAAGAGACCCATCTCACATGCAATGACATACATAGGCTACAAACAAAGGGGTGGAGGAAAATCTACCAAGCAAATGGAAAACAGAAAAAAGTGCAGGTTGCAATCCAAGTTTCTGACAAAACAGATGTTAAACCAACAAAGATCAAAAAAGACAAGGGCATTACATAATGGTAAAGGGTTCAATTCAACAAGAAGATCCAACTATTCTAAATATATATGCACCCAACAGAGGAGCACCCAGATTCATAAGGCAAGTTGTTAGAGACCTTCAAAGAGAAATAGACTTTCACACAATAATAGTCAGAGACTTCAACACCCCATTGACAGTATTAGACAGATCATCCAGGCAAAAAAATAATAAAGATATTCAGGACCTGAACTCAGCACTGGATCAAATGGACCTGATAGGTATCTACAGAATGCTCCACCCCAAAACAACAAAACATACATTCTTCTCATCACTACATGTCACATACTCTAAAATTGATCACATAATCTAAAGTAAAGTACTCCTCAGCAAATGCAAAAGAACTGAAATCATAACAATCATTTGGACTACAGCACAATTTAAATAGGATTCACGACAAAGAAAATAGTTCAAAACCATACAATTACATGGAAATTGAATAACCTGCTCCTGAATGACGTTTGGGTAAATAATGAAATAAACTCAGAAATCAAGAAGTTCTTTGAAACTAATGAGAACAAAGATAAAACATGCCAGAATCTCGAGGACACGGCTAAGGCAATGTTAAGGGGGAAATTTGTAGCACTGAATGAACACATCAAAAAGTTAGAAAGATTTCAAATTAACAACTTAACATCACAACTAAAAGACAACCAAGAGGAAACCAACCCCAAAGTTAGCAGAAGACAAGAAACAACCAGAATCAAAGCTGAACTGAAGGAGATTGAGTCATGATAAACCATTCAGAAGATCAACAAATCCAGGGTTGGTTTTTGGGAAAAAAATACAATGCATAGACTGCTAGCTAGACTAATATAGAGAAAAGAGAGAAGAGCCAAATAAACACAATTAGAAGCAACAAAAGGGATATTAACACTGGCCCTACAGAAAAGCAAATAACCATCAGATAATATTATGAAAACCTCTATGTACACAAACTAGAAATTCTGGAAGAAATGGATAAATTCCTGTACACATGCACCCTCCCACATACACCTTCCTGAACCAGGAAGAAATTGAATCTCTGAACAGACCAATAATGAGTTCCAAAATTGAATCACTTGGACACAGGAAGGGGAACATCACACATCGGGGCCTGTCATGGGGTGGGATGAGCGGGGAGGGATAGCATTAGGAGATATACCTAATGTAAATGACAAGTTAATGGGTGCAGCACACCAACATGACACTTGTATACATATATAACAAACCTACACGTTGTGCACATGTACCCTAGAACTTAAAGTTTAAAAAATAAAAATAAAATAAAAAATAAAAGCCTACCAACCAGAAAAAGCCCAGGACCAGGATTCTCAACTAAATTCTGCCAGAAGTATAAAGAAGATCTAATACCATTTCTACTTAAACTATTCCAAAAAATTGAAAATGAAGGACTCCCCTCCAACTTACTCTGTGAGGCCAGTATCATCCTGATACCAAAACCTGGCAGAAACACAACAAAAAAAGAAAACTTCAGACCAATATCCTTGATGAACATTGATGCAAAAATCCTCAACAAAATATGGGCAAACTGAATTCTAGCAGCACATGAAAAAGCTAATTCACCACAGTTAAGTAGGCTTTATCCCTGGGATGCAAGGTTGAGTCAGTATACACAAATCAATGTGATTCATCACATAAACAGAACTAAAGACAAAAGCCACGTTATTATCTCAATAGATGCAGAAGAGGTTTTTGATAAAATTCAACATCACTTCATGTTAAAAATTACCAATAAACTAGATATTGAATGAATATACCTCAAAATAAAAAAAGACATCCGAGACAAACCGACAGCCAACATCATACTGAATAGGCAAAAACAGAAGTACTACCCTTGAAAACCAGCACAAGAGAGACAAGAATGCTCTCTCTCACCATTCCTCTTTAATATAGTATTAGGAAGCTTGGCCAGAGCAATCAGGTAAGAGAAGGAAATAAAAGGCATAGAAATAGGAAGAGAGGATGTCAAACTATTCGTGTTTGCAGACTACATGATCATATATCTAGAAAACTCCATATTCTTGGCCCAAAAGCTCCTTAAGCTAATAAACAATTTCAGCAAATTCTAAGGATACAAAATCAATGTACAAAAATAACTAACATTCCTATACAGCAATTACAGTTAAGCCAAGAACCAAATCAGAAACACAATCCTATTCAGAATTGCCAGAAAAAGAATAAAATACCTAGGAATACAGCTAACTAGGGAGGTGAAAGATCTCCACAAAGAGAACTACAAACCATGGCTGAAAGAAATTAGAGATGACACAAACAAATGGAAAAACATCCCATGCTTATGAATAGAAAGAATCAACATCATTAACATGGCCATACTACCCAAAGCAATTGATAGATTCAATGCTATTCCTATCAAAGTACCAGTGATATTCTTCACAGAACTAGAAGCTATTTTAAAATCTGTATGAAATCTTAAAAGATCCTGAATAGCCAAGGCAATTCTAAGCAAGAAGAAGTATCACACTACCTTCAAACTATGCTACAGGGCCATAGTGACCAAAACAGCATGGTACTGGCACAAATAGACAAAAGGAACAGCATAGAGAGCTCAGAAATAAGGCCACACACCTACAATCATCTGATCTTGGACGAAGCTGAGAAAAGCAAGCAAAGGAAAAAGGACTCCCTATTCAATAAATGGTGCTTGGATAACTGATTAGCCATATACAGAAGATTGAAAATGAACCCCTTCCTTACACCATGTGTAAAAATCAACTCGAGATGGATTGAAGGCCTAAATGTAAAACCCAAAACTATGAAAATCCTAGAGACATAGGAACAGGCAAAGATTTAATGACAAAGATGCCAAAAGCAATTGCAACAAAGCAAAAATTGACAAGTGGGATCTAATGAAACTAAAAACTTTCTCCACGGCAAAATAAACTATCAATAGAGTAAACAGACAACCTACAGAGTGGGAGAAAATCTCCCCAAACTATGCATCTAACAAAGGTCTAATATCCAGCATCTACAAGGAACTGAAACAGATTTTCAAGAAAAAAAAAAAAATTAAAAAGTGGGCAAAGGACATGCACAGACACTTTTCAGAAGATGACATACATGTGGCCAACAAGCATATAAAAAAAAGCTCAGCATCACTGATGGTTAGAGAAATGCTAATCAAAACCACAATGAGATATCATCTCACACCAGTTAGAATGGCAATTATTAAAAAGTAAAAAAATAGATGCTGATGAGGTTGTGGAGAAAAAGAAACAGTCATACACTGTTAGTGCGAGTGTAAATTAGTTCAACCATTGTGGAAAGCAGTATGGCAATTCCTCGAACAGCTAAAAACAGAACTACCATTCAACCAAGCAATTTCATTATTGGGTATATACCCAAAGGAATACAAATTGTTCTACCATAAAGATACATGCATGTGTGTGTTCACTGCAGCACTGTTCACAATAGCAAGGACATGGAGTCAGCCTAAATGCCCATCAGTGGTAGACTGGACAAAGAAAATGTGGTACATATACACCATGGAATACTATGCAGCCATAAAAAAGAATGAGATCATGTCTTTTGCAGGAATATGAATGGAGCTGGAGGCCATTATCCTTAGCAACCTAACACAGGAACAGAAAACCAAATATGGCATATTCTCACTTATAAATGAGAGCTAAATGATAAGAACACATGGACACATACAGGGGAACAACACAGGGGCCTTTTAAAGGGTGGAGAGTAGGAGGAGGGAGAGGATCAGGAAAAATAACTAATGGGTACTAGGCCTAATACCTGGATGACAAAATAATCTGTACAACAAACCCCCATGACACGGGTTTACCTAATAACAAACCTCTACATGTACCCCTGAACTTAAAAGTTAAAAAAAGACAGACATACACACCAATGAAACAGAGCAGAGTGCCCAGAAGTACAGCATATACAAAAATTAACTCAAAATGGATTAAAGACTTAAATGTAAGACCTGAAATCATAATAAAACTCCCAAAACAAAACATAGGGTAAAACCCTCTTGGTATTGGTCTTAGCAGTGCATTTCTTGGATATGACACCAAAAGCACAGGCAACAAAAGCAAATATAAACATTCTGGACTACATCTAATAAAAAAGCTTAAGTACAACAAAGAAAACGACATGATGAATAGACACCTAGGGAATGTTAGAAAATATTTGCAAACCATATATCTGATAAAGAGTTGCTATTATATATATATGATATCCAAATATCATATATTTGGAGAGAGAGATATATATAAAAACACAAAACTCAATAGCAAAAAACCAAATAGCTGTATTCAAAATGCTCAAAGGACCTGAATTGCCTTTTCTCCAAAAAAAGACATACAAATGGCCAACACTTACATGAAGAGCTCAACATCACTAATCAGGGAAATTCAAATCAAAACTACAATGAGAGATCACCTCATACCTGTTAGAATTGCTTATTTTAAAAACAACAGATTAAAAAGTATAGGCAAGAGTGTAGGGAAATGGAACCCTTATACACTGCTGATGGGAATGTAAATTGGTATCATTATTATGGATAAAAGGATGGGGGTTCCTCAAAAAATTAGAAATGTAGGTTCCAGTAATTTCAACTTTGTGTATATATTCAAAGGAAATGAAATCAGTATCTCAAAGAGATATCTGCACTACCATGTTTATTGCAGCAATATTTACAATAGTCAAGATGTGGGAACAACACGAGTGTCCATTGACAGATTAATGGATAAAGAAAATGTGACATACATTTGCCAATCAGCCATTAGAAAAGAAGAAAGGTGACATGTATGAACCTGGGTGGCAGTATGCTAAGTGAAATAAGCCAGACATAAAATGACAAATACTGTATGATCTCACTTATATGTGGGATCTAAAAATGTCACACAGAAGCAGAGAGTAGAATGGTGGTTGACAGGGGCTGGGGTTGGGGGAAATGGAGAGATGCTGGTCAAAGGGTACAACTTTCAGTTATAAAATGTGTATGTTCTGGGAATCTAATGTACAGCATGGTAACTATAGTTAATAACAGTGAATTGTTTACTTGAAATATAATAAGAGAGCAGATTTGAAATGTTCTTACCGTATACAAAAAAGGGAAGCTGTGTGTTGATGGATGTGTTAATTTGATTGTGGTACTTCTTACACAATGTATGTGTATATCATCAAATCATGTACACCTTGAATATCTGCAATTTTTATTTGTCAGTTATACCTGAGAAAAGCTGGAAAAAATAAAATGGTGATTATAAATAAAATACAGTGTACACTTAGTACACCTCTCCTTCCAAACCAAAATATAACATATAAAATGGTTTTTTTAGTATCCACTACCAGTTATCTTTCATCATAGCGCTCTCGTTTTTTTAGTTGTTAACTTTTATTTATTTCTTAGGTAGGTAGAGTGTGTCTGAAGACAAGGTTTTCATGAAGAATGCAGTGATTTATTTTTGAAGTTTTTATTATCTGAGAATATCTTTGTATAGAAACAAAGGAAAGATAAACATTTTATAAACATTTTCTTCTTAGAACTTAGTAGACATTAATTTATTATTAATTTATTATATTTCAGAGGTTTCTTTGGTTACTGATATGGTTTGGCTGTGTCCCCACCCAAATCTCAACTTGAGTTGTATGTCCCAGAATTCCCATATGTTGTCTGGGAGGGACTCAGTGGGAAGTAATTGAATCATGGGGGCTGGTCTTTGCCATGCTATTATCATGTTAGTGAATAAGCCTCACAAGATCTGATGGGTTTATCAGGGGTTTCCACTTTTGCTTCTTCCTCATTTTCTTTCTTTCATCTTACATGCTGCCACCATGTAAGAAGTGCTTTTTGCTTCCTGTCATGATTCTGAGGCCTCCCAAGCCATGTGGAACTGTTAGTCCAATTAAACCAAAAATGTGGAAGCAACTTTGGAACTGGGTATCAGGCAGAGGTTGGAACAGTTTGGAGGGCTCAGAAGAAGACAGGAAAATGCGGGAAAGTTTACAACCTCCTAGAGACTTGTTGAATGGCTTTGACAAAAATGCTGATCGCAATATAAAGAATAAGGTCCAGGCTGAGGTGGTCTCAGATGGAGATGAGGAACTTGTTGGGAACTAGAGCAAAGGTGACTCTTGTTATGTTTTAGCAAATTAGCAAGGAGACTGGCAGCATTTTGCCCTTACCCTAGAGATTTATGGAACTATGAACTTGAGAGAGATGATTTAGGGTATCTGGGAGAAGAAATTTCTAAGCAACAAAGCATTCAGGAGGTAACTTGGGTTCTATTAAAAGCATTCCGTTTTAAAAGAGAAACAGGCATAAAAGTTTGAAAAATTTGCAGCCTTACAATGTGACAGAAAGGAAAATCCCCTTCTCTGAGGAGAAATTCAAGCTGGCTGCAGAAATTTGTATAAGTAATGAGGAGCCAAATGTTAATCCCCAAGACAATGGGGAAAATGTATCCAGGGCATGTCAGAGGTCTTCATGGCAGCCCTTGCCATCACAGGCCTGGAGGCTTAGGAGGAAAAAGTGGTTTTCTGGGCCAGGCCCAGGATCCCCATGCTGTGTGCAGCCTGGAGACATGGTGTTCTGTATCCTAGCTGCTCTAGCTCTGGCTGAAAGGGGCAAATGCAGAGCTTGGGCCATGGCTTCAGATGATGAAGTCAAGAACTGAGGTTTGGGAACCTCCTCTTAGATTTCAAAGGATATATGGAAATGCCTAGATGCCCAGGCAGAATTTTGCTGCAAGGGTGGGGTTCTTACTGCTAGGGCAATGCAGAAGAGATATGTGGGGTTGGAGTCCCCACACAAAGTCCCTGCTGAGGCACTGCCTACTGGAGCTGTGAGAAAAGGGCCACTGTCCTCCCGACCTCAGAACGGTAGCTCCACCAACAGCTTGCAGCGTGCACCTGGAAAAGCCACAGACACTCAACACTAGCCCATGAAAGCAGCCAGGAGGGAGGTTGTACCCTGCAAAGCCACAGGGGTGGAGCTGCCCAAGACCATGGGAACCCACGTTTTGCATCAGTGTGTCCTGGATGTGAGACCTGGAGTCAAAAAAAGATCATCTTGGAGCTTTAAAATTTGACTGCCCTGCTGGATTTCAGACTTACATGGGCCCTGTAACCCCTCTGTTTTGGCCAATTTCTCTCATTTGGAATGGCTGTATTTACCTAATACCTGTACCCCCGTTGTATCTAGGAAGTAACTAGCTTGCTTTTGATTTTACAGGCTCATAGGCAGAAGGGACTTGCCTTGTCTCAGATGAGACTTTGGACTGTGGACTTTTGGCTGAAATGAGTTGAGACTTTGGGAGACTGTTGGGAAGCCATGATTGGCTTTGAAATGTGAGGACATGAGATTTGGAGGTGCAGAGGGTGGAATGATATGGTTTGGCTGTGTCCCCACCCAAATCTTGAATTATATCTCCCATAATTCCTATGTATTGTGGGAGGGACCCAGGGGGAGGTAATTGAATCATGGGGACCAGTCTTTCCTATGCTATTCTTATGATAGTGAATAAGCCTCATGAGATCTGATGGGCTTATCAGGGGTTTCTGCGTTTGTTTTCTTCCTCATTTTCTTTTGCTGTCATGATGTAAGAAGCACCTTTCACCTCCTGCCATGATTCTGAGGCCTCCCCAGCCATGTGGTACTGTAAGTCCAGTTAAACCTCTTTTTCTTCCCAGTCTCTGGTGTGTCTTTGTCAGCAGTGTGAAAACAGACTAATACAGTTACAATCACCAAAAAACTCAAATAGCGTAAGCCAAAAATAAAAAGTGTAGAAGGAGGATTTATTGACTTCCTGATTGATTGATAGATTGATTGAGACACGGTCTTGCTCTGTCATCCAGGCTGGAATACAATGGTGTGATATAGTTCACTGTAATCTCAAACTCCTGGGCTTAAGCAGTCCTCCCACTTCAGCCTCCTGAGTAGCTAGGACTACAAGCATGTGGCACCACGACTGGCTAATTTTTAATTTTTTTTTTTGAAACAGTGGTCTTACTTTGTTGCCCAGACTGGTCTCAAACTCCTGACCTCAAGCAGTCCTACTGCATTGGCCTCCCAAAGTGTTGGAATTAGAGGTGTGAGCCACCATGCCTGGCCAAAAGGAGATTTATTGACTCATGTAAATGGGAAGGAGAATGTTGAATCCAAACTTTAGTGCATCTTGTTAGAAAGTCCTCTTCAACTCACACCTGTAATCCCAGCACTTTGGGAGGCTAAGGCAGGCAGATCACCAGAGATCAAGAGTTCAAGACCAGCCTGGCCAACATGGCGAAACCCTGACTCTTCTAAAAATACAAAAATTAGCCGGGTGCAATGGTGCACGCCTATAGTCCCAGCCACACGGGAGGCTTAGGCAGGAGAATCACTTGAACCCAGGGGGCAGAGGTTGCAGTGAGCTGAGATCGTGCCATTGCACTCCAGCCTGGGTGACGTAGTGAGACTCTGTCTAAAAAAAATAAAAAATAAAAAAACAAAAAAATCGAAGTCCTCCTCAGGTCTTGTAGGTTTTGTTTGTTCTTGTTTTTAAAATGTTAACCTATCTTTAATTGGCTTCATTTTCTTGGGCTTCCACCCAAGAAACAGGCTTCCACCCAAGAAACAGCGTTCCACCCATCTCTTGTGGCTTACTTTATCATAGTCTAAATTGAAGGGGAGAGGTTTCTTTCTAGGTGTGTATGTTTTTCAGTCCTGGTTAAGGGCTCCAGTTAGCTTTGACTGTTCCACATGCCTCTATTTTGGACCAATTACAATTGCCAGGGAAATAGTAAACTATAATTGGCTAATCCTGGGTCACTTGCTTACTTCTGTGGTCAGGTGACAAAGTTTATAACCAAAAGGAAGATGAGAATCTTGCTGAGCAGATGTTTTTCTTTTGAAAATGTGTTAAACTCATTTTCTGTTATATTTCCAATCATTGCCTAGTTTAATTTACTTTCTTTTGTAATGTAAATAGGCTTTAAGGTTTTTTTTTTTGTTTGTTTGTTTTGTTTTCTGTTTCATAAATCTTTTTCTTTCAGACAGGATCTCACTCTGTTGCCTAGACTGGAGTGCAGTGGCATGATAGTGGCTCACTGTAGCCTTGACCTCCCAGGCTCAATTGATCCTCCCACCTCAGCCTCCCAAGTAACTGGGACTACAGGCATGTGTCAGCACACCTGGATAATCTTTGTTTTTTTTTTTTTTTTTTTTTTTTAGAGTAGAGATGTGGTTCCAGCACGTTGCCTAGGGTGATGTCATAGTCCTGCAATAAAGCGATCTGCCCACCTCAGCCTCCCAAAGTGCTGGTATTACAGGCATGAGTCACTGTGCCCAGTCTCACAAATCTTAAAATCAGTGGAGATTCTACCCAATTTATGGCAGATGGTAAACTGTGACCACTTTTTTGTGTGTTTGTCCTAGAGTAAATTATTAACTTGTTTACTTCTTATATTAATGCCTTAAAGATGCTGTAACAAAGAACCACAAACTAGGTGGCTTCTTAAAACAACAGAAATCTATTCTCTCATTTCCTAAGGCCAGAAGTCTGAAATCAAGGTGTTGGCAGGGCACAGCCATGAGGGGAGGCACTTTCTTCTATCTTCTGTTAAACTCAGGCATTTCTTGGCTTGTGGCAGCATAACTCCAATATCTACCTCCCATCTTCACATGACTGTCTTCCCCCTTTGTCTTTGTGATCTTAACTTGATTAAGTCTGCAGAGGCCTTATTTCCAAATAAGGTCACCTTCACAAGTACTGGGGGTTAGGACTTCAACATATTTTTTGGGAGGAGAACACAATTCAACCCATAACACTTGCTTTTTTATTTTTCTGTTTAGTCTATCCTAAACTCTTTGCCAATTGCCTGTATTGCCTCTCTAGATCTTCAGATTCACCAAATTTACCACAAATTTCAGTTTACTAAGGAAGTCTCTCCTAGAGCATTCTGACCTGTTCTCCCATATGGTGCTATTGCCCTCTGTGCCCCATCCTAGTATTTCCTTGTACCATCATCCTGGGAACTCACTTTGCCAGTCTTCTGTTTTCCCCATCCCATGGCTTTCTCTTTTTGCCTTAGTCTAGGAGCTAATCTTCCATTGGCTTCCTATGAAAGGGTACATGTTACAGAAATTGTTTGAGATTTTTCGTGACCGAAAATGTTTTTATTTCATCTTCATATTTGATTGATTATTTAAGTTGGCTAGAATTTTAGGTGGAAATAATTTTCTTTATAATTTTTTCAGCATAACTTTATTATAGTTCTAGCTTCCAGTGTTGCTTTGAGAAGCCATGTTGATCTCTACTCCTTTATTAATGATCAGCTATTTCTCTATGGAAGCCAGAAGATCTTCTCCTTGTCCCTTATATTCTGAAATTTTATGATGATGTGTTTCAGTGGTTTCTGCTTTTATCTTTATTGACTTTTTCCTTCTATTTTCTTTCAACTTATTTTATACATTGCTTAGTACTGGTTTAGCTGTATCCAACAAGTTTGATAGGTTATAATTTCAGTATTATTTGGGTTTATGTAGTTTTACATTCCATTATGACTTCGTTTGACCCAGGAGTTCCTTAGAAATGTGGATTTTAGAAATTCTGAGCGCATGAAGACTTTTAACATATATTTGTTATTCACTTCCAACTTAATTACATCATGGTCAGAGAAAGTGTTGCATACCTGGTATGGATTCTTTGAAATGTGCTTTAGTATGAGTCTTTTTCTATGTAATGTGTTAGAACATGGTAGATTCTTTTAATTTGGAAAAATAAGCACCTTGGTTTGGGGAAATTTTAAAAATTATTTTATTGATAATCTCTACTTCTTTCTTTTTTTGAGCATCTATTATATGGAGATTGGGCTTCCTATATTGGCCTTCTCATCTTCCTATCTTCTTCTAAAAACCTTTTGTCGTTTTGTTCTACTCTCTGGAAGATTTCCTCAATTTTATCATCCAAATCTTATATTAGGCCAGGCACAGTGGCTCATGCCTATAATCCCAGAACTTTGGGAGGCCAAAGGTTAAGCTCAGGAGTTCAAGACCAGCCTGGGCAACATGGTGAAATCCCCTCTCTAAAAAAAATACAAAAATTAGCGGGGCATGATGGTGTGTGCCTGTAGTCCCAGCTACTCAGGAGGCTGAAGTGGGAGGATGACTTGAGCCCGGGGGGCAGAGATTGCGGTGAACCAAGATTGTGAGATCATGCCACTGCGTTCCTGCTTGGGCAACAGAACCAGACCTGTCTCAAAACAAATCTTATATTAAAGCGTTTGTACTATGTAATAATATTTTTAATGTACAGCAGCTCTTTTTTTGTTCTCTGGGTACTTAACTATTTCATGGTTACTACATCTTCTAACCTTAATTAATTAATTAATTAATTATTTTTGAGACAGGGTCTTGCTCTGTCACCCAGGCTGGAGTGCAGTGGCATGTTCATGGCCTCAAACTCCTGGCCTTGAGTGATCCTCCCACTTCAGCCTCCTGAGTAGCTGGGACCATGGTCGTGCGCTACCATGCCTGGCAAATTCTTTTGAAATATATTGATAGATGCCTTACAGCCTAGTACATGGTCAATTTTTATTAAATGTTGCATGTGTTTGAAAGTAATGTTTATTCTGTAACTGTTGGTAGGTAAATTCTCCATATGTCAATTAAATAAAACTTGTTAATTCTGTTTTTCAATATTTCTCTATCTTTCCTAATAGCTTATCATTTAAGCCATCAATAACATAGAGGAATGTGTTGAAATTAGCCACTATTATGATGGTAGATTCATTACTTTCTTCCTATAGATCTATAAATTTTTGCTTTATGTATTTTGAAGCTCTTTTATTTATTCCATGCATGTTTATGATTGTTGTTTTTCTGGTGAACTGAACCAGTTTTCATTCTTTAGCAAGCCTTTCTGTTTCTAATAATGTTTTCTTTTGTCTTGAATTCTATTTTGTCTGCTATATAGTTATCCTACTTTTCTTTACCTATTTCCTTGGTATATCTTGTTCTATCCTTTTATTTTCAACCTTCTCATAGTCTTATGTTTATGGTACGTCTCTTGTAAATAGCTGCATTTTTCTTCCAGTCTGACGAGCTCTGTCTTTTAACTTTCAAATTTAGTCCATTTATATGTACTGTGATTATTGATATATTCGGACTTGTTTCTGTGATTGTAATTATTATTTCCTTTCATCTAGTTTTTTTGTATGCCTCCCTTTTCTTCTTAACAAATTTTGATTCATTGAAAAAACAATTTTGGCTGGTCATGATGGCTCACACTTGTAATCTCAGCACTTTGGGAGGCTAAAACTGGAGGATTGCTTGAGGCTAGGAGTTCAAAGCCAGCCTGTTCAACATAGAGAGACCCTGTCTCTACAAAAGAAAAAATAATTAGCCAGGCATTGTGGCACATGCCTGTAGTCCTAGCTACTCAGAAGGCTGAGATGGGAGGATCACTTGAGCCCAGGAGTTTGAGGCTGCAGTAAGCTATGATGGTATCATTCTAGCCTGGGCAACACAGTGAAACTCTTAAAAATTTAAAAAAAAAAATTTTAACTTTTTCCGTTTCACTTCTTTCCCCTACTGGTTTGAAACATACTTTCTATTTTGTTTCTTAGCATTGTATTAGTCCATTCTCACACTGCTATAAGGATAATACCTGAGACCAGGTAATTTATAAAGGAAAGAGGTTTAATTGACTCACTGTTCTGCATGGCTGGGGAGGCCTTAGTAAACTTACAATCATGGTAGAAGGCAAAGGGGAAGCAGGTACCTTCTTCACAAGGTGGCAGGAAAAAGAGAGCACAGGGAAAGTGCCAGACACTTAACAACCAAGTCTCATGAGAACTCACTATCACAAGAACAGCATGGGGGAAACTGCCTCCAGGATCTAATCACCTCTTACTAGGTCCCTTCTCCAACATGGGATTATAATTTAGATTATAATTCAAGATGAGATTTGGGTAGGACACAAAGCCAAACCCTATCAATCATGCCTACTCTTGAAATTTTACATGGTATATTTAAGTTAGTAATGTCTAAAAATTAAACAATAACTCAACTTTGTTGGCGAAAAATATAAGGAACTTATAATACTTTTAAGTTCAATCATCCACTCCCAACATATATTTTTGTTTTACAGTATTTTGGTTGTCTTTAATCCCGAATTATAATAATCAGCATTATTGCTATTATTTAGACAATGTTTGCTTATATTACATATATTTAAATTTACTTACCTTTTATTCTTGCCTCTTAGGACAGTCATCTCAGGTCATTTTTCTTTATTTTGAAATTCACCATTTAGGCCAGGCACAGTGACTCATGCCTGCAATCCCAGCACTTTGGGAGGCCAAGGGGGAGGACTCCTTGAACCCAGGAGTCCAAGACCAGCCTGAGCAACATAGCGAGACCCTATCTCTAGTAAAAAAAAAGAAAACAAGAAAAAGTCACCATTTAGATTAGTTCATTTAGTGAAGATCTTTGGTGGTAGATTGTGTTAGGTTTAAAAAAATGCCTTTAATTTGTCTTTATTCTTGAAAGATAGTTTTTCTTAGTACACATTTCTAAGTTGACAGTCATTTTCTCTCTGATCTTTGATGGTGTCATTCCACTGTCTTTTGACTTACATGTGGCAGTTACAGTTGTCCTAATAGTATAATTGTTATTGCCTTGTAAAGTATATGCAGGAAAGGGTTAACTCAGCAGGCTTGCACATTCCCAAGGTCCTTAGGACTGTCCTGTGGCCAGGCTCCTGGGAGATCCTCTAAGTCCTTGGAGTGTTCTGCTTCTTAGGAATGTCTGTATGCCTGAAGTCTTGGGCCTTGCCAGGTAGTTTATGCAAACAATTTGGTTTATGGTAAATACTTGTTTTTGATGCCTGAGGTTTTGGTCCACTCTATGTCTGTTTGACCTCTGGGGGCTGAGTAGCTGAGGTTTGTCATGAAGGAACTACATGCCTGTGTGACTGACCCCAAATAGAAACCCTGACCTCAAGGCTCACTGAGCTTCCCTTTTGCATATGGGAGAATTAAGTGCTGATCATGTGACTCCACTGGAGGACAACTGCTCCTTGTCTTGGCCCTGTGTCTTTTCCCTTTGCCAATTTTAATCTGTATCCTTTTGCTGTAATAAACTGTAACCCTGAGTAAAACAGCTTTTCTGAATCCTATGAGTCTTAGCAAATCACTGAGCCTGAGGGTGGTCTTGGGGCCTGACACATATATCTTTTGTTACTGGATTTTGTTAAGGTCTCTTTGTTTGGGGTGTGCTATAATTTTACTGGAATGTGTACATAAGTGGATGATGATGATGATTATTTTTTAAGACAGGGTCTCACTCTGTCACCCAGACTGGAGTGCAGTGGTAAGATCATGGCTCACTGTATCCTTGACCTCCTGGGTTCAAGTGATCCTCCCACCTTTGCCTCTTAAGTAGCTGGGACTACAGATGCATGCCACCATGCCCAGCTTTTTTTTTTTTTTTTTTTTTTAGTAAAATGAGGTCTCCCTATATTACCCAGGTTGGTTTTGAACTCCTGGAGTCAAGCAATCCTCTCACCTCAGCCTCTCAAAGTACTGGGATTACAGGTGTAAGCTACTGCACCTGGCTTGATTATTAATTTTGTTTGCTGTTCTTTGTAAATTCTGATTTTTCTTGGGATTAGGCTTCCTAAATCTGTGGATTTATGTCTTTCATCAATTTGGGAAAATTTTCAGCTATTATTTATTATATTCTCTCTGGAATGGTAATTATATGTTAGGCTTCATTCTGTCCTCCATATCGTTCAACTTTTGTTCAATATTGTTCATTTATTTGTTATAGTCTGGACAATTTCTTTAGTAATTCTCTCTTTATCTATCTACTCTGCTTCTTAAGCCTTTCACTGAATTTTTTATTTCAAAAACTTTTTCGTTTCAAGAAATTCTGGTTGTTTCTTGTTCAAATCTTCTTTCCGTTCCTGGTTATTGTTTTGTTTTGTTTTGAGACAGGATGTCTCTCTCTGTTACCTAGGCTGGAGTGCAATAGTGGGATTATATCTCACAGTAACCTTCGACTTTTGGGCTCAAGTGATTCTCCTCTCTTAGCCTCCTGAGTAGCTATGGCTGCAGATGTGGACCACCACACCTGGCTAAGTTTTCTGATTTTTTTTTTTAGAGTCAGGTCTCACTATGCTGCGTAGGCTGGTCTTGAACTCCTGGCCTCAAGTGATCCTCCCACCTTGTCCTCCCAAAGTGCTGGGATTACAAGTGTGAGCCACCGCGCCTGACCTGAATTTTATTCTTGATAGTTTTTGGTTGCTTGTTCATCCTTGAGAGCCTGGGGCCTGAGGGAACTCACCACGCTGAAGGGAAAGGCCATGGGCAAGGTCTAATGCTGTGCTGGCTTCAGGTCTGACCCAGCTTAGTCTCATTGGTGGTGGTCACAGGGGTGCTTGCATCATCATACCCTCAGTTCCAGGTGGCTCAGCAAAGAGAGATAGAGACTCCATTTGTTTAGGAGAAAGTAAGGGAAAAGAACAAGAGTCTCTGCCTAGGAATCCAGATAATTTTTCCAGATCTTGTCCAACACTACCAAGGTGGTACTGCTATAAGTCTTGCCCAACACTACCAAGGTGGTACTGCTGCAAGTCTGCAAAAACTAGTGTTACTTGGGGCCCAAGTCCCTTGGATATCTAAGAAAGCTTCCCAAGAAGCACAGGCATAAACAAATCCAGATTGTAAAGACTATAATAAATACCTAATTCTTGAATGCCCATACATTGATGAACATCTATAAACACCAGCATCATCCAGGAGAACATGACCTCACCAGAACTAAATAACACACCAGGGACCAATCCAGGAGAATAGAGATAATATCACCTTTCAGACAGAGGATTCAAAATAGTTGTTTTGAGGAAATTCAAAGAAATTCAAGATAGCATAGAGAAGGAATTTAGAATTCAGAATTTAGAATTTAGAAATCAGGTAAATTAGACAAAGGCATTCAAATACTTAAAAAGAATCAAGCAGAAATCCTGGAGTTGAAAACTGCAATTTGGCATACTTAAGAATTCACCAGAGTCTCTTAACAGCAGAACTGATCAAGCAGAAGAAAGAATTAGTGAGCTTAAGACTGGCTATTTGAAAAGACAATGAGGAGACAAAAGAAGAAAGAATAAAAAATGAAGCACACCTACGAAATCTAGAAAATAGCCTCAAAAGGGCAAACCTAAGAGTTACTGGTCTTAAAGAGGAGGTAGAGAAAGAGATAGGGATAGAAAGTTTATTTAAAGGGATAATAACAGAGAACTTCCGAATCATAGAGAAAGATATCAGTATCCAAGGACAAGAAGTTTGTAGAACACCAAGCAGATTTAATCTGAAGACTACCTCAAGGCATTTAATAATCAAACTCTGAAAGGTCAAGGATATAGTAAAGATCCTAAAAGCAGCAAGGAAAAAAAAAAAAAACAACATAAAATGAAGCTCTAATACATCTGGCAGCAGACTTTACAGTAGAAACCTTACAGGCCAGGAGAGAGTGGCATGACGTATTTAAAGTGCTGAAGGAAAACAACTTTTACCCTCGAATAGTATATCTGTCCAAAAATCCTTTAAGCATGAAGGAGAAATAGAGATCTCCATAGACAAACAAAAGCTGAGGGATTTCATCAACACCAGATTTGTCCTACAGAAAATGCTAAAGGGATTTCTTCATTCTGAAAGAAAAGGATGTTAATAAACAATAAGAAATCATTTAAAGGTAGAAAACTCACTGGTAATAGTAAGCACAGAGAAAAACAGAATAGTATAACATTGTTATCACAGTGTATAAACTTCTCTTGACTTAAGGAGAAAGACTAAACAGTGAACCAGTAAATCATAACTACAACTTTTCAAGACATAGACAGTACAATAAGACATAAAGAGAAAAAACAAAAAGTTAAAAAGCGAGGGGACAAAGTTAGAGTTTTAATATTATTTTTGCATGTTTATGAAATCAGTGTTGTCATCAGTTTAAAATAGTTATAATATTTGCAAGCCTCATGGTAACCTCAAATCAAAAAACATACAACGGATACACAAAACATAAAAAGCAAGAAATTGAAGTGTACTGCAAAAGCAAATCATCTTCACTAAAAGGAAGACAGGAAGGAAGGAAAAAAGAAAGAGAAGACCGTCAGTCAACCAGAAAACAAATAATAAAATGGCAGCAGTAGGTCCCTAACTATCAATAACAACATTGAATGCAAATGGACTAAACTCTCCAATGAAAAGACATAGAGTGGCTGAATGGATTTAAAAAAAAAAAAAAAGAAAAGAAAACAAGACCAAATTATCTGTTGCCTACAAGAAGCACACTTCAGCTATAAAGATACACACAAACTGAAAATAAAGAGATGGAAAAAGATATTTTATCCCAATAGAAACCAAAAAAAAAAAAAAAAAGTAGCTATACTTAGACAAAACAGATTTAAAGGCAAAAACTGTAAGAAAAGACAAAGCAGGTTATTACATAAAGATAAAGGGGTCAGTTCAGTAAGAGCATATTGTGAATACATATGCACCTAACACTGGAGCACCCAGATATATAAAGGAAATATTAGTAGAGCTAAAGAGAGAGGCTGGGTGTGGTGGCTCATGCCTGTAGTCTCGGCACTTTGGGAGGCCAAAGTGGGAGGATCACTTGAGCCCAGGAGTTTGAGACCAGCCTGGGTAACAAAGTGAGACCCCATGTCTCCAAAAAAAAAAAAAAAAAAAGCCAAGCATGGTGGCACCAGCTATACATGAGGCTGAAGTGGAAGGACTGCTTGATCCCAGGAGGTTGAGGCTGCAGTGAGCTGTGTTTGGATCACTGCATTCCATCCTGGGCAAAAGAGTAAATCTTGTCTCTCACACACACACACACACACACACACACACACACACACAAAAAGGCAGAACTCAATATAACAACAGCTAGAGACTTAAAGAGCCCATTTTCAGCATTGGACAGATCTCCCAGACAGAAAATCAACAAAGAAACATCAGACTTAATCTGCACTGTAGAACAAATGAACCTAATATATATTTATAGAACATTTTATCCAGTGGCTTCAGAATACACATTTTTCTCCTCAATGCATGAATCATTCTCAAAGGACAGACCATTTGTTGGGTCACAAAATGAGTCTTAAAACACTCAAAAAATTGAAACAATATCAAGCATCTATCCTGAGTGCAATGGAGTAAAACTTCAAATCAATAATGAGGAATTTTGGAAATTATACAAACACCTGGCATTTAAAACAGTATGCTCCTGAATGACCAGTGGTCAATGACAAATTAAGAAGGAAATTGAAAATATTGTTGAAACAAATAATAATGGAGATACAACATTCCAAGACCTATGGGATACAGCAAAAGCAGTACTAATGGAAATTTAGAGCTGTAAGTACCTACATCAGAAAAGAGGAAAACCTTCAAATAAGCAACTTAACGACACATCTTAAAGAACTAGAAAAAGCAGGAGCAAAGCAAACCCAAAATTAGTAAAAGAAAGAAATAATAAAGATCAGCACAGAAATAGATGAATTTGAAGAAACATACAATACAAGAGATCAACAAAACAAAAAGCTGGTATTTTGAAAAGATAAACAAAATTGACAAACCATTAGCCAGACTAAGAAAAAAAGAAGACCCAAGTAAATAAAATCAGAGATGAAGAAGGAACATTACAATGAATACTACAGAAATTCAAAGGATCATTAGTGGCCACTATGAGCAACTATATGCCAATAATTTGGAAAATTTAAAAGAAATGGAGAAATTTCGAGACACAGAGAATCTACAAAGATTGAACCATCAATCAAAAACCTGTATAGACCAATAGCAAGTAATATGATTGAAGCCATAATAGTCTGCCAGTAAAGAAAAGCCCAGGACCTCATGGCTTTGCTGCTGAATTCTACCAAACATTTGAAGAAGAACTAATACCAATCCTACTCAAACTGTTCTGAAAAATGGAGAAGGGAATACTTCCAAATTCATTCTGTGAGACCAGAATTACCCTGATACCAAAACTAGAGAAAGACACCTGAAAAAAAGAAAATTATAGGCCAGTATCTCTGATGAATATTGATGGAAAAATCCTCAACAAAATAGTAGCAAACCAAATTCAACAATACATTTAAAAGATCATTTATCAGCCAGGCACAGTGGTTCACGTCTGTAATCCAAGCACTTTTGGGAGGCTGAGGCAGGCAGATCACCTGAGGTCAGGAGTTGGAGACCAGCCTGGCCAACATGCTGAAACCCTGTCTCTACTAAAAATACAAAAAAATTAGCCAGGCATGGTGGTGCACACCTGTAATCCCAGCTACTCAGGAGGCTGAGGCAGGGGAGTCACTTGAACCTGGGAGGCAGAGGTTGCAGTGAGCTGAGAACACACCACTATACTCCAGCCTGGGTGACTGAGTGAGACTCCATATCAAATAAATAAATAAATAAATAAATAAATAACCATATCATGACAAAGTAGGTTTTATCCCAGGGATGCAAGGATGGTTAAGCGTATGCAAATCAATCAACATGATACTTTGTGTCAACAGAATGAAGGACAAAATCCATATGATCAATTGATGCTGAAAAGCATGTGATAAAGTTTAATACCCCTTCATGATAGAAACAATCAAAAAACTGGGCATAGAAGGAACATATCTCAACATTGTAAGAATTAAAGAAAGGAAAGAAACAAGAAAGGTAGCTTTCCAGTCAAGGCAGGTTTATCTTAGAGAAAACAAACCTGAGAGGAGCCTTCTGGCCGAGTTAGGTCAGAGGCACACTGTCTTACAGACTAAGAGTTTTTAAGGATTCAGAGTGGGAGAGTTTATTAGAAGCTTGGATTGCTTCTGTGTCTCTCTGTTGTGCCTTTTTTTTTTTTTTTTTTTTTTTTTTTTTTTTTTTTCTAGCTCTGTCACCCAGGCTGGAAGTGAGCCTCCAACTCAGGGGTTCAAGCAATTCTCTTGCCTCAGCCTCCAGAGTAGCTGGGATTACAGGCATGCACCACCATGCCTGGCTAATTTTTGTATTTTTGGTAGAGTTGGGGTTTCACCATGTTGGCTAGGCTGGTCTTGAACTCCTGACGTCAACTGATCCTCCCGTCTTGGCCTCTCAAAGTGCTGGGATAACAGGCATGAGCCACCACGCCTGGCCTGTTGTGCTTATCTGGGAGGGAGAGTTGTGTGTGTGTTCCCATACATCTTTCTGCAGCTGCAGGCATACCTCCCCACCACCAACGCCCCCAGTCTGCTTTTAGCTTCCCTGTCTTAGTGCACCTGCAGGGAAAGGAATGTGCCTATTAAGGCCCACTGTTTTACTGGGGCCCATTGTATGAGGGTGAAGTTTGGCAGTTACCCAAGAGACTTTCCCCCCATTTCCCTCTGTGTGGGAGCTGTCTTATCTGTGTTTTACTGTCTGCTCTTTCTGGCTGCTTGTAGGTAGAATAGAAATGATTTCCTTGAAATGCATGAGGCTAGAAAGGTAGCTGGAACTTAAAGTGGCGGTATTTGTCTGAGATGATGGTGCTTCTGCTCTGTCAAACATAATAAAAGCCATACATAATAGACGCACAGCTAGTATCATACTGAATGAGAAAAAACTGAAAGCCTTTTTTTTTTTTAAAAAAAACCTGGAACAAGACAAGGATGCTCACTTTCACCAGTTATTCAACATAGTATTGGAAGTCCTAGCTAGAGGAGTCAGAAAAGAGAAAGAAATAAAGGGCATCTGAATTGGAAAGGAAGAAGTTATCTTTGTTTGCAGATAATATGATCTTATACTTGAAAAAACCTAAAGATTCCACCAAAAAGCTATTAGAACTGATAAATAAATTCAGGAAAGTTGCAAGATACAAAATCAACATACCAAAATCAGTAGCATTTCTATATGCCAACAGTGAACAATCTGAAAAAGAAATTTAAAAAGTAATCCCTTTTACAATAGCCATAGGTAAAATAAATACCTAGGAATTTACTTAACCAAAAAAGTGAAAGATCTGTACAATGAAAACTATAAAACATGAAGGAAATTGGAGAGGACACCAAAAAAAATGGAAATATATTTCATGTTCATAGATTGGAAGAGTCAATATCATAAAAATATCCATACTACTCAATGCAATGTACAATTTAATGGAATTTCTATGAAAATACCAATGACATTCTTCACAGAAACAGGAAAAACAATTCTAAAACTTACATGCAGTCACAAAAGATCCAGAATAGCCAAAGCGGCCGGGCGCGGTGGCTCACGCCTGTAATCCCAGCACTTTGGGAGGCCGAGGCGGGCGGATCACGAGGTCAGGAGATCGAGACCATCCTGGCTAACACGGTGAAACCCCGTCTCTACTAAAAATGCAAAAAATTAGCCGGGCGAGGCGGCGGGCGCCTGTAGTCCCAGCTACTCGGGAGGCTGAGGCAGGAGAATGGCGTGAACCCGGGAGGCGGAGCTTGCAGTGAGCCGAGATCCCGCCACTGCACTCCAGCCTGGGCGACTAAGCGAGACTCTGTCTCAAAAAAAAAAAAAAAAAAAAAGAATAGCCAAAGCTATTGATACAGTTGGTCTCTGTGTTCCCACGCAAATCTCACCTTGAATTGTAGTAATCCCTATGTGTCAAAGGTGGGACCAGGTGGAGGTAATTGAATCATGGGGGCAGTGGCAGTTTCCCTCATGCTGTTCTCATGATAGTGAGTTTTCACAAGATCCGATGGTTTTATAAGGGGCTTCCCCTTCACTTGGCACTTATTCTGTCTTCTGCCATCCTGTGAAGAGGTGTGCCTTTCACCATGATTGTAACTTTCCTGAGGCTATCCCAGCCATGTGGAACTGTGAGTCAATTAAACCTCCTTCCTTAATAAATTACCTAATTTGGGGTATTTTTTTCATAGCAGTATGAGAACGGACTAATAGAGCTATCTTGAGCAAAAAGAACAAAACTGGAAGAATGATATTACTTCAAGTTATACTACAGAGCTATGAAAACAACATGGTGCTGGCATAAAAAGAGACACACAGACTAATGGAACCGAATAGGGAACCCAGAGAGAAATCCATACAGCTAAAGCGAGCTCATTTTCCATAATGGTAGCAAGGACATACATTGGGGAAAGACAGTCTTTTCAGTAAATTATACTGGGAAAACTGAATATTCACATGCAGAAGAATGAAAGTTGATCCTTACCTGTTACCTTATAGAAAAATTAAAGTGGATTAAATACCTTAAGACCTCAAACTATGACACTACTACAAGGAAACATTGAAGAAACACTCTAGGACATTGGGCAAATATTTATTGAATAATACCCCATTAGCACAGGCAACCAAAGCAAAAATAGACAAATAGGATCACATCATGTTAAAATGCTTCTACACAGCAAAGGAAACAATCAACAATGTGAAGAGACAACCCACAGAATGGGAGAAAATATTTGCAAACTACCCATCTGGCAAGGGGTAATAACCAGGAGCTCAAACAATTCTGTAGGGAAAAGGGGCTCAAATATCTCTGTAGGAAAAAAATCTAATAATCTGATTCAAAAATGGGGAAAAGATTTGAAAAGACATTTCTCAAAAGGAGACATACAAATTACAAAAAGGCATATGAAAAAGTGTTCAACATCACTGATCATCAGAGAAATGCAAATCAAAAGTACAGTAAGATATTATGTCACCCCAGTTAAAATGGCTTTTATCCCAAACTCAGGCAATAACAGTTGCTAGTGAGAATGTGGAGAAAGGGAACCCTTATAAACTGTTGGTGGGAATGTCAATTAGTACAACCTCTATGGAGAACTGTTTGGAGGTTCCTCAAAAAAACTAAAAATAGGCTAGGCACGGTGACTCATGCCTGTAATCCCAGTATTTTGGGAGGTCGAGGTGGGCGGATCACGAGGTCAGGAGTTTGAGACCAGCCTGGCCAACATAGTGAAACCCGGTCTGTACTGAAACTACAAAAATTAGCCAGGCATGGTGGTGTGCATCTGTAATCCCAGCTACTTGGTAGGCTGAGGCAGGAGAATTGCTTGAACCTGGTAGGTAGAGGTTGCAGTGAACCAAGATCACGCCACTGCACTCCAGCCTGGGCAACAGAGTGAAACTCTGTCTCGGGGAAACAAACAGACAAACTAAAAATAGAGCTACCAATCCAGCAATCCCACTGCTGGGTATATATCCAAAAGAAAGGAAACCAGTATATCGGAGAGATATCTGCACTCCCATGTTTGTTGCAGCACTGTTCACGATAGCCAAGATTTGAAAGCAACCTAAGTGTCCATCAACAGATGAATGGATAAACAAAATGTGATACTTACACACAATGGAGGACTATTCAGCCATGAAAAGGAATGAGATCCTGTCATTTGCAACAACATGGATGGAACTGGGGGTCATTATGTTAAGGGAAATAAGCCATGCACAGAAAGACAAACATCACTTGTTCTCACTTATTTGTGGGATCTAAAAATCAAAACAATTGAACTCATGGAGATAGAGAATAGAAGGATGGTTACCAGACACTGGGAAGGATAGCTGAGTGCTGGGGGTGGGGATTGGTGGGGGTAGGTGGGGATGGTTAATGGGTACAAAACAATAGAAAGAATGAATAAGACCTGGTATTTGCTGGCCCTATAGGAAACTGCCTTAGGTACACAGGAAATGCAGTTATGAATTATATTCTGAGTTCTTGCACAAAGTGGAAATGGTAAAATTATAAAAGTCTGGTATTTAAAATTGTACATTTAAAAATAATGAATTGGATTGTTTATAATGCAAAGGATAAATGCTTGAGGGGATGGATACCTGATTTTCCATAGATGTGATTATTATGCATTGCATGTCTGTACCAAAACATATAATGTACTGCATAAATATATATACCTACTATATACTTACAAAACTTAAAAAATATTTTTTTAAATTTACATAAGAAGTTTCTGGTCGGGCACGGTGGCTCACTCCTGTAATCCCAGCACTTTGGGAGGCCGAGTCGGGCAGGTCGCCTGAGGTCAGAAGTTAGAGACCAGCCTGGCCAACATGGTGAAACGCCGTCTCTACTAAAAACAAAAAAATTAGCCAGATGTAGTGGCGCATGACTGTAGTTTCAGCTACTTGGGAGTCTGAGGTACGAAAATCACTTAACTTGGGAGGCAGAGGTTGCTTTAAGCCAAGATCACGCCACTGCACTCCAGCCTGGGCAAAAGAAAGACACCCTGTCTCAAAAAAAAAGAAAAAAAAAAAAATTACATAAGTTTCTATATAGACTTTATTTAAAATAACAGAAGCCCTGGATAAATACATCTCTGCTTCTGAATTCTAAAAAACAAGGTATGTCACTTCTGAAAGATAAGGCATTTCTTTCCTTTCTTTCCCCCCTCCCACTCCCTCTCCTGCTCCCCCTCACCATCTTCCTCTCCCTCCCCCTCCCCCTCTGCCTCTGCTTCAGCCTCTGCCTCTGCCTCAAGGGATCCTCCTGCATTGGTCTCCCAAAGTATTGGAATTACAGGCATGAGCCACCGTGCCCAGCCAGTATTTTTTTATTCCAGAGACTATCTGCCTGATGGGAAATTGTCAGAATTACCTGAGGTAAAAAATTAAGGAATTTAGTGTTTAACTCAGTTAAATTTAAATTTGTGTTTTAACTCAATAAATCATGCAAACTTTCTCTCCCACTTCAGCATGCTTGAATCTCAACTCTACCATTACTTGCTCCCTATCCTTAAGTAAGTCAATCTCTCCGAAACTGTTTTCTCATTTATAAAATGGAGATAATGTAATCTGCCTTGCTTGGTTTTGTGAATATTAAATGAACATATTTTTAAAACCAATTACTGTTAGGAGTGGAGTAAGCATTTAATAAATGCTTGCTATTATTAATATCTAAGAAATACAGATATTAAGACTAGTTGCATTTGAAATAAAGCAACATACAAATGTAATATTTGGAGGAATTATGTAATATCTGCTTTTTTTCTTTTCCAGTTTCCTGCAAATGCATCAGAAATATGTTGTATTATTAGAGCATCACCAGGAGGAACTAGGCAAGTGAAAAATAAAGGTGTTATTGTAAAGAAGAAGAAATATTCTCTTCCTAAGGATATCCCTCAAGGTACTGTAGTATGAATGCAGAGCATACTTTTTGAATGATAGAAAACTTTTTTTTCATTAAAAATGCCTTATGTACACAGGAAATTCAGATATAAATTGTATTCTAAGGGTTCTTGCACAAAGTGGAAATGGTAAAATTATAAAAGCCTGGTCAGGGGTGGACTCAGTGGCTCATGCCTATAATCCCAGCACTTTGGATAGCTGAGGTAGGAGGATCAGTTGAGCCTAGGAGTTCAAGGTTATGGTGAGCTATCATCAGGTCACTGTACTACAGCCTGAGTGACAGAGGGAGACACTGTCTGTCTCTTCATTTAAAAAAAAAAAAGTCTGGTCAGATTTCAGAACCAGAACCAGAGTAAAATAATTTTTTTAAAGACAGATACTTTATCTTTTGAAAAATTAGCATATGACACTGATGTAAAATCTATTTATCTGGGATACTTCCTCTTATAGTTATGTGAAATTTAGTATTGTTTTGGTTTCAATTTTAGTAGCATTCTTTTTAGAGATGTGGAGATGTTTTTGCATTCACCTCATATTGGTTGAGTACTTCCTCTGTGAAAGGCACTGTGCTAAGAACCTTATATTTCATGTATTTCTCATTATGACTTTATAATAGATAAGATGTGTACTGTTATTCCCATTTTATGTATTAAGGCTCTGAGATTTAAGGTAG
>NW_012107452.1:1581193-1590982 GCF_000951045.1 Mandrillus leucophaeus | reverse complement strand
CACAATAATATATCGCTACCCGACCTAATTTATGGTGCTGACTTTTCATATTTCATATTCCTTAGGTTATGAAGTTTTCAAGGAGAAAGCACATATTAGTATTGTTTTGGTTTCAATTTTAGTAGCATTCTTTTTAGAGATGTGGAGATGTTTTTGCATTCACCTCATATTGGTTGAGTACTTCCTCTGTGAAAGGCACTGTGCTAAGAACCTTATATTTCATGTATTTCTCATTATGACTTTATAATAGATAAGATGTGTACTGTTATTCCCATTTTATGTATTAAGGCTCTGAGATTTAAGGTAGTATGGAATTTGTCCAAGATCATACTTCTTCCAAGTGGTAGAGAGGAATTCAGTCTTTTAAGCTTTCTAAACTCCAAATGCAGTGGTTTTTTTTGTTTTGTTTTGTTTTTTCTTGTTTTTTTTTGTTTTTTTTTAAGTTTAGAAGGCTTAACATCTCCCCTCACTATGCTTAAGCTAGAACGTCTAATTACTCAGTGGCACTTTGGAATTTTTATGAGTAAACAGCCAATGAAGCAATTGAAATTTAGTTAGATATGTACAGCTTCAATTCAACCAAGATGTCCATTCTTAATTCTTGTACTTATTTCCTCCACAGTACCTGCCCTGAGCATTCTCTAAGTCTACAGAGATCTCTCTTTTTTACAAGTTCCTTGAATACTTAATTCAGTGCTACTCATTTGATACTTAATAATTGTATTTGTCAGGGTTCTCCAGAAAAACAGAACCTAACGGAGATAGAGATATATGAGAGGGGATTTTTTTTTTTTTTGGACAGAGTCCTGCTGTGTCACCCAGGCTGGAGTGCAGTGGCGCGATCTCAGCTCACTGCAAGCGCCACCTCCCGGGTTCACACCATTCTCCAGCCTTAGCCTCCCGAGTAGCTGGGACTACAGGCACCCACCACTATGCCCGGGTAATTTTTTTTTTTTTTTTTTTTGTATTTTCAGTAGATATGCGGTTTTACTGTGTTAGCCAGGATGGTCTCGATCTCGTGACCTCGTGATCCACCTGTCTCGGCCTCCCAAAGTGCTGGGATTACAGGTGTGAACCACCATGCCAAGCCAGTGAGGGGGATTTTTAACGAAAATTGGCTAATGTGGTTATGACGTGCCATGTGCCAGCTGGAGAACCAGAGAAGCCAGTGGCATCACTAAGTCCAAGTCCAAGGGACTTAGAACTTGGGGAGTTGCAATGCAACTCCCAGAATCCATAGGCCAGGGAACCTGGAGTTCTAAGGTTCAAGGGCAAGAGAAAATGGATGTCCTCGCTCCAGAAGAGAGAGTAAATCTGCCTTTCCTCTGCCTTTTCTATTCTGGTCCTCAACCAGTTGAATGGTGCCTGACCACTTTGGGTGAGGGCAGATCTTCTTTATTCAGTTCACTGATTCAAATGCCAGTCTCTTCTGGAAACATCCTCACAGAAACAGATCTACTCAGAAATAATGCCTTACCAGCTTTCTGAGTATCCCTTATTCCAGCCAAACTGATATCTAAAATTGACCATCACAATAATATATCGCTACCCGACCTAATTTATGGTGCTGACTTTTCATATTTCATATTCCTTAGGTTATGAAGTTTTCAAGGAGAAAGCACATAATTGACTTCTTTCTATCTCTATCTCTGATAACATCAGCATAGGGAATAGCAAGATCCTGTATTTGTCAGGATCCTACCAAAGAAAAAGAGCCAATTATATATACATATATATATATGGAAAATATTAAAGAGAGGTTGAAAGTTATAGAGGATATAATAAGGCCTAATGTATGCTAATTACCATTCCAGAGAGAATAAAACAAGGAATTGACTTATACAATTATGGAGCTGTATAAGTATAGCTGGGCAAGTTTGAAAACTGTATGGCAGGCTGGAAACTCTTGGGCAGGAGCCGATGATGCAGTCTACAGATAGATTTCTTCTTGTTCAGATAAACTTCAGTTTTGCTCTTAAGGCCTTTCAACTGATTGAATGAGGCCCACCTATATTATCAGGGATAATCTATAACCTTAAAGGTTATATAAAGTCTACTATAGATATTAACCACTTCTACAGAATACCTTCGCAGCAACACTTAGATTAGTATTTAATTGAATAATTATGTAATACACCCTAGACAAGTTGTCATATACAACTAACCATCACCGCGCATTCCTTATCAACTACGCATCCATTTGCATCTCCTTAAACCATATTTAGTCTCTAAATAAAGATAATAATAAAGTCATACTTTTGCCTAACACGCTACAACTGTCCTGCATAAAACTGAAAATGTGCTAACCCTTTCCCCATTAGAGGATACAAAGTTTCAGGCAATGTTCACCCTTCTTCTTGCTATCCTGCAACTTAAAAACTGTGATATAAAGTTAACTATTATTAATACATTGCACATTATATGATAAAGAAATAAGAGAGAGAAGAAAACAAAGATACTTGTCTAACTAATCAGGTGATTGTAACAGGTATTTATAACCACCTTCTTCCATTACCCATGCCATATTCCTTCTGCCTTCAGCAAGCACTTCAGATGCTCATGGTTCTTTACCTAGTGGGTGACACAAACTTTATTTCTGATGGGTCTGGGCCATTGGTAGTCCTGCCTGGATTGGGTTGTTGTAGTTTTCCATTAACCTTAATCATAGGGTATGATAAAATTAACAGATACCCTAAGAGATCCCCTGTATTCCAGACATATTCTTCCTTACCACATTATGGAGTAGTAGTTCAGATTCCCCTTGGTAGTCCAGATCAGTCGCTCCAGTCAACACCATAAGTCCCTTCTTAGCCTGTTGACTCCACAGTGACTGGGGGCAGTCTTAACTTCCAGTTTAATGGAATTAGTCTCCTGGTAGAGGAATTTCTCCCTTTGGAACTAAGACCTCTAAGCCAGTGGAGCATAAAATTATGAGAACAGGAAGAATAAATTTTGCTAGTGGATCACCAGGGTTAATAATGCATGGTGCCACTTTTGTTTCTACCACTTGATTCCTGACTATGGAGGGCAAAAAGTACCATTTATTGGATGCTGATTCAGAGCATATATATATAGCCCTCTGGAGATCTCTGCCCTACCTGCAAGTTGTTGCCACCTAGCTGGTGCTATAACTGAATCGTCAAAGGGCCATCCCATCTTCCTATTAGGCCAGCTGCTTTAGAATGATAGGGAACATAGGCCAGTGAATTCCAGGAGCAGTGACTCATACTGCAATTATTTTGCTGTGACGTGAGTTCCTTGATCAGAAGCAATGTTGTATGGAATATCATGACAATGGGTAAAACATTCCGTGAAACCGTGGATGGCAATTTTGGCAGAATTTTGTATGGGGAAGGTAAATCTGTATCGAATGTCTGTTCTAGTAAGAACAAAATGCTACCCCTTCCATGATGGAAGTAGTTCAATGTACTCAATTACAAAGCTGACTGAACACCCAGAGAAATAGTGCCATACTTGGAGTCAGTGTTGTTGTCTGCTGCTGACTGGTTGGGCACTCAGCAGTGGCATCCAGGTTGGCCTTGGATAGTGGAAATCCATGTTGCTGAGCCTATGTATGACCTCCATTCTTGCCACCATGGCCACTTTGTTCCTGAGACATAAGCAAAGAGGATACCAGTTAGCCTCTTTCCCCAGCCCTGTTCTGACAGAGGTGGCTGGAATAGAGACTGACTGGTTTCCACAGACTTGATTATCCTATATTCTCTTCATTATTAAAATCCTCCTCTGCTAAGACCACCTTTGGTGAGAATTTTATGGGATACATCCTTCTTTTCTTTCCTTCTTCTTTTCTTTTTTTTTTTCCCATTGAGAGAGGTCTGTCCTGGCCGGGTGTGATAGCTCATGCCTGTAATCCCACCACTTTCGGAGGTTGAGGCAAGTGGATCGCTTGAGCCCAAGAGTTTGAGACCAGCCTGGGCAATATTGTGAAACCATCTCTTCAAAAAAATACAAAAATTAGCCAGGTGTGGTGGTGCACTCCTGTAGTTCCAGCTACTTGGGAGGCTGAGGTGGGAGAATCACCTGAGCCTGAGGAGGTGGAGGCTGCAGTAAGCTGTAATTGTGCCACTGCACTTCAGCCTGAGCAATAGAGTGAGATCCTGTCTCAAAAAAAAAAAAAAAAAAAAAAAGGTCCGTCCAATGCCTCCTCTCAAATTTTTCAGTCCACTTATGATGGATTACTGAGTCTCAACTTCATTGGATTAAAAGATGCAAAGTATTGTTCCTGGGTGTGTCTGTGAGGGTATTGCCAAAGGAGATTAACATTTGAGTCAGTGGACTAGGAGAGGCAGACTCACCCTCAGTTTGGTGGGCACCATCTATTTACTCAGCTGCTAGCATGCATGAATAAAAAGCACGCAGAAGAATGTGAAAAGATTAGACTGGCTTAGCCTCCCAGCCTACATCTTTCTCTCATGCTGGATGCTTCCTGCCCCCTAACATCGAACTCCAAGTTCTTCAGCTTTGGGACTTGGACTGGCTTCCTTGCTCCTCAGCTTGCCGATGGCCTATTGTGGGACTCCGTGATCATGTGAGTTAGTACTCCTTAATAAACTCCCCTTTATATATATCCTATTAGTTCTGTCCTTCAGAGAACCCTGACTAATACAATGTTCTTTCCAAGTCCCTGACCATAGAGCCAAATCATTGGCTACCACTCTAGAATATAGTTAAACATCAGCCAGGTGTGGTGGCTCAAGCCTGTAATCCCAGCACTTTGGGAGGCCGAGATGGGCGGATCACGAGGTCAGGAGATCAGGACCATCCTGGCTAACACGGTGAAACCCCGTCTCTACTAAAACCACAAAAAAATTAGCCAGGCATGGTGGCGGGTGCCTGTAGTCCTAGCTACTCAGGAGGCTGAGGCGGGAGAATGGCGTGAACCTGGGAGACGGAGCTTGCAGTGAGCTGAGATTGGGCCACTGCACTCCAGCCTGGGTGACAGAGCAAGACTCCATCAGAAAGAAAGAAAGAGAGAGAGAGAGAGAGAGAGAGAGAGAGAAAGAGAAAGAAAGAAAGAATATAGTTAAACATCTGGTTATTTCTCCTTTCAACAAAGCACACAACCGGGTGCACTCCTCTTAATTCTGCCCACTGGGAGGACTTATCTTCACCAATTTCCTTTAGGAATGTCCCAGAAAGAAGTTGTAGGTGCTCTAACTGTCCACTTTAAGGCAGTGCCTGCATATCATAGAGAACCATTTGTAAATCAAACATGAGTTTTCTCTTCCTCAGTCAATTGATTGTAGAGAACTCCTCATGTCATCTTCAGAGCAGGCAGTGAGAAAAAAGGTAATGCAGCAAGGGTAGGGGCCATGGACATTTGGGTCACTTCCTCATGTTACTTACTTATGACTTCAGGGCTTGCTCAAGCTCAGTCTTACATAAACCACTTCCATTTGATAATGGTGTGCAGCCATTAACACCAACTTTATGACTTGGTAGGTCAGATAGCACATAGTTCATGATGGGCAGCGTGGGTCACATGGTAACTTGATGGCCTGTGGTTAAGTGCTTAGTTGCTACTAAAGTTTGGCTTAACTGTTTCTCAAAAGAGTAGTTTTCCAATGAGGATAGAAGGACTTCACTCCAAAATCCTAAAGGTTCACCCTGTGATGCACCTGCAGAGACCTGCCAAAGGCTCCGAACAGCGTCTCTATCTGCCACTAACACTTCAAGCACCGTTGAATCTGCTGGATCATTTGGCACAATTGTCAGAGCAGCTCCACAGCAACCTCGACCTGTTGCGATCATTCTTTTGTTCTGGGCCTCCCTTCAAATCTAGCAGCTTTTTAGGTCATTTAGTGAGTGGGCTGAAGTGGCACACCTAAATGAGAAAATATGTTAACTCCAAAATCCAAAAAAGCTGACTAGGCATTGTGTCTCCCTTTTGGTTATAGGAGGTGCCAGATGCAATACCTCATTCTTCACCTTAATAGGGATGTCCCTTATACTACTTGACCTCTGGAAATTACAAAGGTGGAAAGCCTTTGGAGACCCACCAATTTCAGTTGTAGGAATATACCCAACTGTAATGTATATATGTGTCACCAAAAAATATTTACTAGAATATTAATAGCATCAGTGTTCATGATAGCCTCAAGCTGGATACTATCCAAATGCCCATTAAGCAAAATGGATAAACTATGGTATATTCATTAATTAGAGTGCTATATAGCAGTGAAAATCAACAATATAAAGTTATGTTTAAAAAAAAATATGCAACTGTTACATATTACATGTTATATACACAATTACACACATAATGATGCATTTAACAAAGGGTGCCAGACCCAGTAGAGTATATTTAATATTATTCACATACAGTATAAAACCTGGCAAAACTAAATTATAATGGAAATCATGATAGTGGATGCCCTTGTTGGAGTGGGGGCATTACTTGGAAGAGATTACAAGGGAGAATTCAGGGTGCCGGTAATGTTGTGTTTCATTATCTCAGTGCTGTTTACACAGGTATGTTGTGTTTGTGAAAACCTATCAAGCTGTACATATGTGTACATTTCTGTGTATTTGTTATACTTTTAAGAAGTAGTTGGCTGGGCTGGGCGTGGTGGCTCATGCCCATAATCCTAGCACTTTGGGAGGCCGAGGTGGGTGGATCACGAGGAGGTCAGGAGATCGAGACCATCCTGGCTAACACGGTGAAACTCCCTCTCTACTAAAACTACAAAAAATTAGCCAGACGTGGTGGCGGGCACCTGTAGTCCCAGCCTCGGGAGGCTGAGGCAGGAGAATGGCATGAACCTGGGAGGCAGAGCTTGCAGTGAGCCGAGATCGCACCACTGCACTCCAGCCTGGGCAACAGAGCGAGACTCTGTCTCAAAAAAAAGAAGTTGGCCAGGCGTGGTGGCTCGTGCCTGTAATCCCAGCACATTGGGAGACTGAGGTGGGTGGATCACCTGAGGTCAGGAGTTCGAGAACAGCCTAGCCAACATGGTGAAACCCTGTCTGTACTAAAAATACAAAAATTAGCTGGGCGTAGTGGCAGGTGCTGGGAGGCAGAGGTTGCAGTGAGCTGAGATCGTACCACTGCATACCAGCCTGGGCAACAGAGTGAGACTCCGTCTCAAAAATAAAAAAAAGAAAAAAAAAAGTTTACAAATAACACTAAAAACACTTTTAATTTGATCTTTTTGGCTTGTCATATTAGTTTCTGACATTAGATATTGTCAAAATTCTGGACTTAAGTATGCAACAAATCAGAACTAAAGTGTGTCTAGGGGGTTCTTTTGAGTGTTCAGACTGAAGTTTTTCAGTTTAATTTACAGAGATAACTGCCCTTACTTCCCCTCCCCATTAATGTTGAAGTAATGAACTAATGGTGCCATCTCCTGGCCTCTTTCTAGGCTCTCATCATAACAGCTGCCTCCTGTTTCCCTTTCAACCTCTGGCCACTTGTCTCTTTCCTTTAGTAAAAATAGCAAAGCGCCAAGCTAACTAGTGATCATGTTATTTTAAACATGCAGCAGCCTATTTTTAGTCCTGGCATTTAAAGTTTTAGCTATTTTGGCAGTAATCTAATCAGGACTACAGGGTGAAATTCACTTTGAATTTCAGTCTAGGACTGTGATCAGTATACTTTTTGTTCATTAATAACTGGCACTATGCTGATTAAAGAAAAAACAATGTTGAAAGTGAACCAAAGAGATGTGATAGAGGAGGTGGTGTGGGTAAGTCGTTGGAATAGTGACAGCCAGATAAAGGAGGCTGTAGAAAACATCTAGTCTAAGGTTTCTCAAAGCGTGGTCCTTCTGACCACCTCCACCAGAATAACTATAGACCTGGTAAACTACAGTCTCTAGAGATGGCACAGGAACCTGCGTTTTGAAAGTGATTCCAGTAAGCAGAAACATTTGAGAACCATTTCATTAGTTTATTTTACTCATTTTACATATAACAAAAATGACGTGGCCAGGTTAAGTGACTTGCCCAAGTTCATAGAGCTTATTACTTGTAGAATCAGAACTAGAACAAGACATTGTAGGAACCTGAGAGGACACTTTTAACTTTGAGGTGTTAGAGAAGTCTAATAATACCTTTTGGTTAATCAGACAAAACCTGTAGCTATCCTTATAGTAAATTTTAAATAATTTTTATTTTATTTTGAGCTCCAGAAGAGACGATAAATTATGTGTTATGAATTCATCTCTCAGGCTAGTACTGTAGAATCACAGCCTTTAACTGGATGCATATGTTATCTTTAGTGAGAAGTTTGATTTTCTAGATAATAATAGCAGGCAGAAGATTCACACAGATATATGACAAATGAAGTGGAAACATATTAATTCGAGTATCTGAAAGATGGTAGTAGAAATCACTTAAGAATAGGACATCCCTAAGTTCAAATTCTAACTATTACATAAGCAAATTCCTCAAACTTTCTGAATTTTAGCCTCCTATCTTGGTAAAATAGTAGTTATTACCTCAAAGAATTGTTACCTCCTATCTTGGTAAAATAGTAGTTCTTACCTCAAAGAATTGTTGTGAGGACTAAGATAATCTTTGCAAACAGTGTGACATATAATAGTCACTCGTTATGCAATAATTATTTGTTTCTATAGGTTAGGTTAATTTCTCAAGTTTAGCCTTCTTCATCTCCCTTTTGAAAACTGTTCTTTGGTTGTATTTTTTTTGTTTGTTTGTTTTTGTTTTTTGTTTGTTTTTTGAGACGGAGTCTCGTTCTGTTGCCAGGCTGGAGTGCAGTGGCATCTCACTGCAACCTCCGACTCCCTCGTTCAAGCGATTCTCCTGCCTCAACCTCCCGAGTAGCTGGGATTACAGGCACGTACCATCATGTCCAGCTAATTTTTGTATTTGTAGTAGAGACAGGGTTTCACCGTGTTGGCCAGGAATGTCTTGATCTCCTGACCTCATGATCTACCTGCCTCGGCCTCCCAAAGTGCTGGGATTACAGGCATGAGCCACTGTACCCAGCCTGTTCTTTGGTTTTTATCAAATTGCAGAAAGCCTAAAATATGCTGACTGGCTAGTGTCATTGTTGGCAAATTTGGTTATGCCACCTCATGTAACGAACATGTCAGGTAAGTGTGTATAGTCTTTGACACAGAACCATTGTTCTAGTGAAAATACAGAGATGAAGTATGCCAGCCAGTGCCTTGGGGATAAAGAAATCAAACTAGTTCGACATCCTGGAGGCCTTTTAAGTCTCTTGTTTTAGTGTCATATGGTTATAGAATGAAAAGATGAAGTTCTCCAGTTATTTTGTTCACTCATTCGCAAACATTTGTTGAGTCTGGATGTCATATGCTAGAAATAGTTGCTGGTGATACTGATATAAAGACATAGTTGTCTTTATAAAGTTTATAGTCTCATAGAGGAAGTCAGATATGTAAAACAAGCCCAATGGAGGCATATATGTGTTTTTGTTTGTTTGTTTGTTTGTTTGAGACAGAGTCTTGCTCTCTCACCCATGCTGGAGTGCAGTGGTGTGATCGCAGCTCACTGCAGCCTCGACCCTCCAGGCTCCAGTGATTCTGCCAAGTAGCTGGGACTATAGGCAGTTGCTACCATGCCTTCCTAATTTTTATGTATTTTGTAGAGACAAGGTTTCACCATGATGCCCAGGCTGATCTCATACTCCTGGGCTCAAGCAATCTGCTCACCTTGGCCTCCCAGAGTGCTGGGATTCCAAGCATGAGCCACCACACCTGGCCTAAATTTACTTTTTATTTGCTCATTCTCACAGGAAGTATAGGGGTGATTTGAGAAGAAATGACCCTAAAAACAAAA
>NW_012107452.1:1577961-1579358 GCF_000951045.1 Mandrillus leucophaeus | reverse complement strand
AAAAAAAAAAAAAAGACAATGCCAGGGTACAATGTAACTTCCTTTGATTGTTTTTTTTTCCTTCAAAGTTTATCGCTAGTACGATTAAAAGTAGTAAATCTTTCTCTAAAGCAATGTAGAGAAAAACAAAAACAAAAAACAAAACAAAAAAGTAGTGAAGTTATTGAAGTACTAAAAATGAAAATGCTTATATTACAAGCTATTTTTAACAGAACTTAATTGAAACCACATGAGTGAGAGACCTAATTTCAGGTCTGACTGAAAGAAACTCTATACTCAAGGTTTGCTGAAGTAGGGAATGTATAATATGTATAATCAGTCCTACACTATTTAATACATTACCTTATCCCAACAAAAACCTTCTTTAGCTAATACTATTGGTAGGATTTTTAAAAATTTGGTAATATAACTTACAGTATCTCAACAATTCCCTTCTTAAAAAGCAATAATCCTGTACAGTGAACAGAGTCCAGTTGTATAACTTGGAGAGATTTTAACTTGATTAGTCCTTGATGCTAAAGGGCTTTACTAATATTATACATTCATAAGAGTCAAATTTTCAGAACTTCAGGATTAAGAAAGATTGTAACATCTATGAGTTATTTTGTAGTTAAATAATCTGTATAGTATTCATTTTTAACAAGGCATTCCTATGAAGATACTCTTATAATGATTTGACAAGGCTTTAAGCCACTAACAAAGCTATTTGTGATTTTGTGATTTCACTTGAAGATGAAATATGGAAAAGTTGTGAAGAAACATAGATGAAAATGTTAACGATGGAGGCTAGCATAAAATTTAGACCTGTGTTCTAAATTAATATTCAACTAAGTCAGCAACTTTTGTGGTAGTTTTAAAAGAAGAAATGTGATAAGCAGCGGGGAAGTAAGGAATGAAATAGAAGCCCTCTTCTCTGCCTTCAAGCAGTTTATATTTCAAGTAGGATGAGAGAGAATGAGAATGAATTATTTGCTAGTATCTAATCAGGTGGTAGGTTCCTGTGAGAAAGAATAATACTTGATTCATGGATTGGGCCTTGTGGGGTTGGAAGAAATAAACATTTGATAGTTTCACATTGCTGATGAAGAAAATATAGGTAGCTCTGAGAGGTAAATATTTGGCCAGGGATATGTAATTTAGGAAGTGATAGAGCCAAGATATGGGGCAGGAGTATTTGAGTATAATATTATTTTTTCTCCCCAGAAAAGGCACATTCAATATTTTTGTTTTATAGACTAGAGCACAAGGAAAGGTCGGAGGGAGGAAGGAATTGGAATTGGCATTGGCATTCAAGGCTTAGGAGTGGAGGATATAACAACTTCAATTATGATTAAGAGCAAGGAAAGGCTGGGTGCGGTGGCTCACACTTGTAATCCCAGCACTTTGGGAGGCCGAGG
>NW_012107452.1:1555119-1577051 GCF_000951045.1 Mandrillus leucophaeus | reverse complement strand
AAAAAAAAAGTACATGAAAGTTGATGTCATTTCCATTCTTACATTTTTAACTAGAATGGTATTTTTTCCCACCTCTCTTAAGATGTCATTCATCATGGTTTGTTCAGTTATGAATAGCCTTTTATGTTGTATATATAGCATATGTGTTTATGTAAAGGGTGTGATACCCAAATTTTCCAGATAAAAGTTATCTTCAACCTCTACTGCTCTACTCTTATTTTCTAACCTGAATTTTAAACTGTTTCATCATCTTACATGTTAAATCCTACCTTGACTCCATATGTTCTTCTAGCTAACCCATCATTCTTCATCCGTTTGCATTCATGTTTCCTAAAGAGCGTGCTTTCTACGTTCTCACAGACCCCTCACCTTTTACCCTTCGTAAACATACCCAAACACACACAATTTGGCCTTAGCTTTGTTTCTCCACTGACATTGTTCCCCTTAAGGCTCCCAGCAACCTCCTTGATGCTAGTCTAAGGGGTATTTTTCAGTTCTCATCCTACCTAACTTCTTCCAGCTAATGATGTTATATAGACTAGTACTTTCTTCCTAAAAGCTTCTAGAAAAGAATGACTTCTCTGAAACATTCTGTGAAAGCCTCCAGGCCCTCATCTCATCTCTAGCCCACTCTTCCATTTCTTACAAAGGCTCCTTTTTTTCTGCCCAATCTTTAAGTTTTGGTGTTTCCTGGGGGTCTGTCCTGGGTCTTCTCATGCAACACTTGCACTGGGTGATCTCATATACTCATGGCTTTAGTTACCATGTCTGTGTAGCTGATCCCAAGTTTTTGTCTCTGTTATGGATATTGGTAGTGGACATGTGTCGTGACTTCCCCTGCATCTATCCATTTTCCTTCTAACTTTATCCTAAGTGGATTTTACATTTCTAAGCCATATGGTTTAGGTTGGATTGATCCCACCCATAGTTCCAGGGGTAGGCCTTTCATGGCATAAGCCAATTCACCTTAGCCCTCTCAACTCTGGCACAGTAATTGGTTCGGTGATGGGTCCAAGGCCTAAACTGATCCTATTGGGATTAAATATCAGAGCTTTTTTTCTTGGAATGCTGGGACAGACTTTTCTTTTTTTCTTGGACTTTTGTCTGAAAGGATATATCCTGGAAGCTGCTGGCAGCCAGCTTATGTCCACAGTTGGTGACACTGCCTGAGAATAGAGTCTGCACAGAAAAATTAGAGATGGGAAAAAGAAACTGAATTCTCAATACCATTGGTGCAGTCCTTGGATAAAGCTGTGCCTGAACTGTTCATCTGCACTAGATCCAGTTATGAGAGCTAATCAATTTCATTCTTTGCTTATGCTAGTTTTGTTTGGGTTTTCTATCATGTACAATGTAGAACATCCTGACTAATGGACTCAATCAAAATCTAGAGTTTCCCACATCATAGCATTTATCAAAATGTACTATAATTGCCTGTCAATTTTTCATTTTTATTTTTATTTTTTGTGACAGAGCCTTGCTCTTTGTCACCCAGGCTGGAGGGCAGTGGCACGATCTAGGCTCACTGCAAGCTCCGCCTCCTGGGTTCAAGCGATTCTCTTGCCTCAACCTCCTGAGTAGTAGCTCGTACTACTACTTCTACTACTACTTCTACTACTACTACTACTACTACTACTACTACTACAAGGTATGCACCATCATGCCAGGCTAATTTTTCTATTTTTAGTACAGACAAGGGTTTTGCCATGTTGGGCAGGCACATCTTGAACTCCTGACCTCAAGTGATACACCTGCTTTGACCACCCAAAGTGTTGGGATTACAGGCATGAGCCACCACACCCAGCCTGTCAATTGTTTTTTCTCCCTAGACTGTAAAGTCCTTGAACACAGAAACTATGTCTTATTCTTCATTGTATTGCTGGATTCTAGCACAGACACATATTAAGCATATTAAATGTTTGAAAAATATTTGTTGTAATAATTTTTGTCATAGTTTTGTGCACTTGAAATATAATTCAAGATGAGGATTTCAAGCCAATTTATATTTGAAGGAAAAGTTTGATTCCCTGAAATAACTTATCACAATCTGTAATAGCTTTTTCATTATTTAGTTTCTTAAGGGCAGGGCCTGTATCCATCTTGTTCCTATTGTATTCCTAGCACTTGGAACATAGTAGGTGCTTATTTTCACCATCCCTATTAGGTTGTTTCTGTTGCATACACAATTCTCTAATATCTTCTATCTTAAAAGAAAACCAGTTGTCCCTTTCCATCTCCTCTCTGCTCCCCATCTCAGCAAAAAAGAGGAGTTATCTGCATTTGCTTTACCACTTCCTTTTTGCCCCCTTTATCTTTTGGAACCTGCTTCAGGCTTTCACTCACATTACTCCATTGAAACTGTTCTTGTCAGGATATCCACATTGACAAATCTAATGAACACTTGAATTTTCAGCACCATTCAACACAGTTGACTCATTTCTCTTTTTAGAGATGTTTTCTTCTCTTGTCTTACTGCTGCTCCTTCTCATTCTTCTATGTTGGATCTTCCTCTTCCAGACCTGTAAGTGTTATCCTCTTTGGGTCTTAGTTCTGAACCTTCTTCTTTATATACACACTCCCTTCATGTAAAGTCATCCATTCCATTATTGTAAATTCTGTCAGCTGGGCGCTATTGGGTGAACCCCACCCCCGATATTCAACATGGGTTCTTTTCTATTTCCCTAAGTGTCGGCTGGTCTGAGAAATAAAGGGAAAGAGTACAAAAGAGAGAAATTTTAAAGCTGGGTGTCCAGGGGAGACATCACATGTCAGCAGGTTCCATGATGCTTCCTGAGCCATAAAACCAGCAAGTTATTAGCGATTTTCAAAAGAGGAGGGAGTGTATGAATAGGGTGTGGATCACAGAGATCACATGCTTCACAAGGTAATAAAATATCACAAAGCAAATGGAGGCAGGGCGAGATCACAGGACAGGGTGAAATTAAAATTATTAATGAAGTTTCAGGCATGCATTGTCATTAATAACATCTTATCAGGAGACAGGGTTTGAGAGCAGACAACTGGTCTGACCAAAATTTATTAGGTGGGAATTTCCTCATCCTAATAAGCCTGGGAGCACTACGGGAGACCGGGTTATTTCATCCCTTTGTCTTCGACCATAAAAGACAGCCGTCCCCAAAGCAGCCATTTTAGAGGCCTACCCTCAGGGATGCATTCTCTCTCTCAGGGATGTTCCTTGCTGAGAAAAAGAATTCAGCGATATTTCTCCTATTTGCTTTTGAAAGAAGAGAAATATGGCTCTGTTCTGCCCGGCTCACCGGCAGTCAGAGTTTAAAGTTATCTTCCTTGTTCCCTGAACATTGCTGTTATCCTGTTCTTTTATCAAGGTGCCCAGATTTCATATTGTTCAAACACACATGCTCTACAAACAATTTGTGCAGTTAACGCAATCATCACAGGGTCCTGAGGCAACATACATCCACCTCAGTTTACAAAGATGACGGGATTAAGAGATTAAAGATAGGCATAGGACATCACAAGGGTATTGATTGGGGAAGTGATAAGTGTCCATGAAATCTTCACAATTTATGTTCAGAGATTGCAGTAAAAACAGGTGTAAGAAATTATAAAAGTATTAATTTGGGGAACTAATAAATGTCCATGAAATCTTCAGAATTATGTTCTTCTGCTATGGTTTCAGCCGGTCCCTCTGTTCAGCGTCCTGGACTTCCTGCAACAGGGCATGGTGGCTCACGCCTGTAATCCCAGCACTTTGGGAGGCTGAGGCGGGCAGATCACAAGGTCAGGAGATGGAGACCATCCTGGCTAACACAGTGAAACCCCGTCTTTACTAAAAATACAAACAAAACAAAACAAAACAAAATTAGCCACATGTGGTGGCAGGCGCCTGTAGTCCCAGCTACTTGTGAGGCTGAGGCAGGAGAATGGCATGAACCTGGGAGTTCTGGGAGGCAGAGCTTGCAGTGAGCTGAGATCATGCCACTGTACTCCAGCCTGGGAGACAGAGTGAGACTCTTTCTCAAACATACATGCATATATACATAAATATAAATTCTGTCTAGAAGCTGACACCTCCCAAATTTCTCTCACTAATCCTAGCTTCTTCCCATATATTCTACTCAATATCTCCACGTGGATGTCTAATAGGCAATTCAAACTTAATACATCCAAACTTAACATGTTTGGTTTTCCTCTTAAAATCCATGTGTTCCCTGGTCTTTTAATCAGGAAATAACTTCCACTTAGTTGCTCACAGCAGAAACCTAGGAGTCATATTTTTCTTTTCTTCATTCCTAACAGAAGTGTGTATCTCCAAAATAACTTGCTCGCCACCATCAATTCTCTCCTAAAATACAGGTAGTCATGCATTTCATTTCTCTGGTTCCATTCTTCCTCTTTTAAAATTCCTTCTCCACAGAACAGCCACAGTAGAATCATAAATTGTGTCATGTCCCTCTCCTGTTTCAAACTCCTCTGATAGCTCCCATCACACTCAGTCTAACCTCCTTTCCATAATTTACAAGGTCCTACGTAATCTGGCCCCTCATACCTTTCTAACCATTTCAAACCATCTCCCATTCTCAGAGTATATTTTAGTTCTTCTGACCTCCTTTCTCCTCTTCAAACAGGCCAAAACCATTTCTCTCTTAGAGCCTTTGTACTTTCTCTTCTGTTTGCCAGAATATTCTTCACCACCTTCTTCCTATGGCTGGTTCCTTTTCATTCTTCACATCTTCGCTAAAATCACACATCTTTGGATAGGCCTTCCCTGACCACCCTATCTAAATTTGGTCTCCATCAGTTGCTTGCTATCCATGCTTTCTTTCATGGCTCCTAGCACAACTTGCAAACATCTTGTTTATTTTGTCTCTTCCCACAAAAAACAAAATTTCTAAGAATAAGGACTCTCTTGTTCAATACCATATTCCCGGTGCCTAGAGTAGAGTCTGAGATGTTGGAGGGACTCAAGAAATGTTTGTTGAATAAATCACTGTTTATGTTTTCTGGTGCTTCAGAATGCTGCCATTTCCTTATTATATAGCAATAAATGGTCAGCTGGTTTAAGAGTTTTTAAAAGCGGGGTAACTTGAGCCCATCTATCTAAATGTTTTTCAGGCAGGTCTACTTCATCATCTTGATTTTGAATGTCTTGTTCTGAGATGTTATCAATGAAATTATAATTTGTTTCATGATAATTCAGCATAATTGAGACTATTTTTATTAACATGGTGGTTGAGGAAGATTTTAGTTTTATTGCCACCTTTTCCTATATGTAGTAACCAGCAAATGCCTATCGTAAAGAATGCCTGTCTTTTATGCTATCAGGAGGGGAATATTTGAAGCAGGTGGACAGAAATCCATAGACTGTTGGAGTTTTGAGGAGACTGAATCTTCTACCCTTGAATGAGAGTGTTGGCTTTATGTCTAATCTTTGTAACCCAGTAGTTCCACATTGATATAACATAGCATGAATGAGTAGATAATTATTTTCTTTCTCACATTTCCACTTTGCTGACTTGTTAAACTTACAAAGGCTGCCTGTAAGACACCTCAGCTTCTCTGTGATAGGACGCAGTACTAAGTAAAAGGAAAAATAAAAGATAATATTCACTGATACTAAAATTGAAATATTTAAAATTTAATCTGAATAATTATGTATAGTTGTGTCCTCTTTTATTACAAACTTGTATCATTTCAGCACTCTCTGATTCTGTGACTTTAGTATTACACTGCAATGTAGGAGAAATGTGATGAATGATTGGAAATAAATCTAATTTTTTTCTGTACCTTTCAAGTATAAGACTAAATAAGACTATAGAAATAAAACCATTACATGGTTAGATAATACTGAAAGTGTCTCTTATGCAAGGAGTTATATTCTTTTCCCTTACTATTAATATCTATAATTACCCATGAAGCAATTTTTTCCCACAATGAAAGCACACAAGGTTATTGTATTTGCAAAGGTCCTTCTGAGGGGACCTGGAACTACTCTTTTCTGTGTCAGTCATGGACAGCCATTAGTCCTTAGTGTCTTTGGTCCTTTATAGACAGACTTTAGCCTGTTTCCACTTGTACTCATTTAGTTTAACTAGTGTAAAAACAAAACTTCCCCAAATGATTGCACCATTAATTGACAGATAGGATCTACGCTTCTGTTTATTTTTTAAAAACTGCATTGACTTTTTTTTAATACAAAAATTTCATTCTACATTCAAATGTTTTGTGAGAAAAATATACACAGCTTATTTTACTCTGTTAGAAATCTTTCAGCATTTGATGCCAGAGGATTATCTGAAATGTCTAGGTGAAATAGTACTGCTGTTTTGATCCTGTATTGCCCAGTAGCTTCTGGACCTTGGGTAATATACAGAGAAACTGAATTATTTTCAACCTAAGCACCTCAAATGTTACCTCCTCAGACTCTGCTGACACCCTCATTTCACTGCTTAGTTCTTACCAACTTCACAACAGTAGTCACTATCTGAAATAACTTTAAATACTGTCTCCTCACCTAGAAATCTAGCTCTTTTTTACTTTAGATCCCCACTGCCTAGAACGTAAATTATTGTGGAATGAATATGTCAGTATCTTAGTCATAAATAAATAGTGCTTTAAAAAAGTCTTGGAACATTGAAACTCAGTATTTTGGTTGCTGACAAATTCTCAAAGAGATATAAATTCTGCCTATTACATTTTCTTTTCTAAATATCTTCAGACCCTTATTTAGAGCATAAACTCTAGCTGCAAATCAGTGGGAGTTGGTAGCCACTTAAAGAAAATAAAATTTGATTTGTATACCTAATTAAATGAATTCTCAAAAAATATTTTTTTGTTTTTTGAGATAGGGCCCCCCTCTGTTGCCCAGGCTGAAGTGCAAGTGGCACTCACTGCAGCGTTGACTTCCCACACTCAAGATACCCTCCTACCTTAGCCACCCGAGTAGCTGGTACCACAGGTGTGCGCCGTGACCACACCTGTCTAATTTTTGTTTGGTATTTTTTTTGAGACAGTGTTTCACTCTTATTGCCCAGGTTGGAGTGCAATGGCACGATCTTGGCTCACTGCAACCTCCGCCTACTGGGTTCAAGCAATTCTCCTGCCCCAGCCTCCCAAGTAGTTGGGATTACAGGCATGTGCCACCATACTGGCTAATTTTTTGGAGACGGGGTTTCACCATGTTGGTCAGGCTGGTTGGGAACTCCTGACCTCAGGTGATCCACTCGCCATGGCCTCCCAAAGTGCTGGGATTACAGGCGTGAGCCACAGCGCCCGGCCACACCTGGCTAATTAAAAATTTTTTTTTGTAGAGATAGGGTCTTACTGTTGACCAAGCTGGTCTGGAACTACTGAGCTCAAGCGATCTGCCTGCCTCTGCCTTGCAGTATTGGGATCACAGACGTGAGCTACCACGCCTGCCCAAAGTATTTTTATCCAGCCTTCCAACCATATACAAGTTATTTCCTAAATTTCTCTGAGGATTGCATCCCATTGTACAAGCTTCGTCATCCTGGAGGGGGAGTGAGTGAATGGATGGGGGTGCTGAAAATTTATAAGATTAGTTTGCTCCAAACTGTGGTATATTTTGGTTCCATGGGTTAAATAAGACTGTGAGGTCACATGTGAGCAACGTTTTTCTTCTTTTAGAAAGCGTTTCTTCCCTGTAACTTGGTTAAAATTCCATAGTTCCTCCCTTCTTCACACCTAACCATTAAGATAGATTAAAAATCTAAATAATTAGCGTAAAAGTTTAGATATCTGTACATACATGTCTTTAGGCTTCCTGACTTCGTTGGTTTCACCTGATTTTGTTGGTTACCAAGGAAACAGCCTAACTCCTGAGCCTCCAATCGCTAGCTCTTCCACGAGACTAATTCCTGATGTCAGGGTTTGAGGCACTAGTACAAACTCTGCCCGCAGTCCCTGCCCGAGGTCGTCTTTGCGGGGAGCCATGGCTGTGGCAGGGGTCCCGGCAGGTTCCTCCACCAGTCCCTGTGAGCCAGCCCCCGCGCTGTCCAGATCCCAGACCTCTAGCGGGCCGGAGCGGCCTTCTAAGGGCGGGCCTGGGGTCCTGGGCTCAAAGTCCAGCCTTGGCCGAGGCCCCACGGGTACGCTCGTGCGCCTTCCGTGCTCCAGGGGCCGCCAGACTCTCCCCGGCGCGGAATGGAGGTGTGAAGCTGCAGAAGCCAAGGAGGGGCTGACAAGGGAGAATAGGTTGCCCATGGTTCCCTACGCAACTCTGTGGGTACGGGGAGTCGAAGGCTTCTGCACTCCAAGGCTCCTGGCATCGTCCCCGCGCCACCCTGGCGCAGCCTCTGGTGGTAGCCGACAGCCTCACGGAGGAGGATCGAGACTGAACCTGCTCCCCCTACACATCCCTAGCCACCTTCCAGTCTTGTCCTCTCGGCACACGCCCCGCCCCGTGAGCTGCCACGTGACGGGAAACGCCAGTGAGCCTAATGGAGGTAGCTCCACCCCACGCCCCCGCCTTGCCCCTGCTCCGCGCGCCGCCACGTGATGCGGCCCACCTCCAGCCAATGAGCGCCGGCCTTGCCTCGCGCCCCGCCCCGCGCGCCGTGGCCGTTTGAAGTGACTAATTTCTGTCATATGACTGAGGCGCCCATGGGGGTGGCGGGGCGGCTCTAGGAGCAGGGGCCTACCAAGCGCCCAGCGGAGCGACCCCTGCCTGGCCGTGGGGAGCATGGCCCCTACGCTGTTCCAGAAGCTCTTCAGCAAGAGGACCGGGCTGGGCGCGCCCGGCCGCGACGCCCGGGATCCAGATTGCGGGTTCAGGTAGGGCGCTGTGGGGCGGGGGTCGCGGAGCCGATGGCCTTGTGGACTCCGGGCTCCAGGGGTGTTGGGGCCTTCGGTTTTCCGACCCAAGCGGAAGCGCCGCGCCGAGACCAGCATCTGGTCCTCGGTGGGGTGGAGCCGGCTGCTGGCTCGCGCTGAAGGGTTGGAGCGAGGTCCTACCTCTTCTCTTACCCCACCCGCCTCGCCGTTGCCCCTTCCCCCTTCTCCCGTCGGTTTGTTTACTACCTGACCCCAGCCACGCGCGACTCTGCTCCTCCGGATCTAGCACCGCGGCCGGAGACTTCGGGTCCACACGCCTTCCTGGCACCGAGTAGAGTTGGGCGCGGGCTGGATTGGACCTCAGCCGCCGTACTCCGGGCCGCGAAGTTCTCCCCTCCTCCCCGTGATCAGTTGTCCTCCAGGCGCTGCGTTCCAGCTCCGTTGGCGTTGTGGAGAGAGCGGCACGTTTGGCCAAGCTTCTGAGTTGAGAGAAGGCTGGAGGAGCGAGTAGGCAAGGTGCCGTTCTTTCAGGTTTCTTGGACGCTGAAATTGGAGGTGTGCGGTAACCGGACCGAGCGACCTTAATGTTATCGAAGGAGAAATGTGAAACTTGAGTTTAGAGTTACTACTGAAGCAAGACAACATTAAATGAAATCTGGCCTTGGAATTGGCCGTAGATTCTTCCTCTTTAGAACTGTTACTGAAAAGGAGTCTTAAAAATTGAAAATGTTAGCAGAGCATTTTGTGGTGTTACAGGCTTTGTTGATTTTTCGTTGTAGTACCTGTTGCTGGCAGAGTAGCTTTTCAGAATTGTAAGATTTGATATAAACCTGAATTCAAGGTGAAATTTAGTCGTTAAACTGCACCTGAGGAGATTATGTCCAAACAGCCTTTGTAAGTATTGCAGTGTGGAAACTTGCAAATATAACTAGGCTAAATGTCAAATACCACACAAACTTGGTAGGATAGCAAAGAGCCCAGTTGTACAACAGTAGTAGAAACAACAAAAAAAGAGAGAATCTGTCAAATTTTGGAACAGGCAAAGTTGAAATGATTGTGCCACACTGGTTTAAGAAATTTTGCTATTCTTAAAATTATTCACTCTCTCTTGCTAATGCAGATCTCATCAGGAAACATTCAGTAAATGCATATGGAATTGAAGACATTTTTCTACGTATCTCTCTTTTCCCCTGAAAAATAAATGTGTCATGCTCATCTGTCTCTCTCTAAACATTTCTTTAGTGTTTTTCCTTTGAAAAATGAAAGTGCAGCTTAGATAATACTACACTGAGCCATCTACTAACTCAAGCGACAGTAGGAAACAGGTTTCGATAGGATATTTCAAAGGTGGCATTTGAATAGACAACTGCTTTCTATTTCTGGGCAAAGATTGACTTTGGGTACCTAGGTTTACAAGGGTCTCAAGTCGCTCATATGAAAAAACATTTTCACGTCTGTTTTTCAAAAATGTAAAGTCTACTATATAGTTGCGTAATAGTATTTTACAGTTACCAAAGAACTTTCTCATCAGTTATCTTATTTGATGTTTCACAACAATCTTACGAGATAGAGCAAGTAGCAGTGCAGATAAGTATATATTTCTGCCAGTGGAAGTAAGAATTATCTGTAAGCCCAGTAACTGCAGTACATTATAGAATTGCTCACTTTAAAAATAAAACGTGTGATTGTGAGCAATGAAAACTGATGAAACAGAATAGGCATATCTGAAGGAAAAAAAACCATTCTGGTTAATGTCACATAGCTAATAACTTACAGATCTAATCAACCCAGGGTTTTTAAAAAACTATTTCATTGAGCTATAATTTATACACAATAAAGTATAATACATTTTAAGCATACATTGTATACAGTTGTATACCCACCACCCCTATGAAGTTTTAGAACACTTCCATTACCCAAAAAGTTCCCTCATGCTGTGTTGCAGCCTAACCCCTCCTCACCCAGGGCAGTCACTGATACTTTCTGTCAAAATCTTGTGTCTGGCTTGTTTGTTGCTTTTATTAATTCCCTCTTTTTTTTTTTTTTTTTTTTGAGACAGGGTCTCTGTCAACAGGCTGGAGTGTGGTGGCGCGACCTCGCCTAAAGCACCGTCCACCTCCTGGGCTCAAGGGATCCTCTCACCTTGGCCTCCCAGAGTTCTGGCCTTACAGGGATGAGCTACCACACCCAGCTAGTTAATTCAATTTTATCACTGAATGGTATTCCATTGTATGGCTATACCATGATTTGTTTATTCACTCACTAGTTGGAGGACATTTGGTTTGTTTTTTTTTTCCAGATTTGGGCTATTATAAATAATGCTGCTGTTAATGTTTGTGTATAAGTCTTTATGTGGACATATATTTTCATTTCTCTTGGGTAGATACCTAGGAATAGAGTTGCAGAGTCACATGCTAAGTGTTGTGTTTAACATAAAAAATTGTCAAACTTTTCCAAAATAGTTTTACCATTTTGTGTTCTCAGTAGCAATGCATGAAGATTACAGTTTCTTCACAATATCTTCAATATTGATACCATTTTTTAATTAAAAATTTTTATTGTAAAAAACCATATAAAATTTACTTTTTTTTTTTTTTTTTGAGATAGGGTCTCACTTGTTGCTCAGGCTAGAGTGCCATGATACAATTAAGGCTCATTGCAGCCTTGACCTCCTGTGCTCAAGTGATCCTCCCACCTCAGCCTCCTGAGTAGCCTCCTAAATATCCTCCCACCTTGGCCTCCCAAAGTGCTGTAATTACAGGCGTGGGCCACCATGCCTGGCTGAAATTTACCGTCTTAATAGTTTTTTTTTTCTTTTGATTATAGCCGTTCTAGTGGTATCTTGTGGTTTTAGTTTGCATTTCCAGAGATCATATTCAGCATCTTTTTATGTAACCCAGGTTTTTGAGTAGACTAACATTTAGTTTTCATTCTAGTATACCATGCTTTCCTTGTTGGAATCCTTTTTTGGGTATTTTGTTTTGTTGTAGTCAGCCTAACGCCTAAGTTGTTAAATCAGGCTTGGGTGTAGTTAGCCATTGGCAACTAACCGTAGCTCAGTTCCTAAGAGGCGGTTCCTAGAGTAACCGGTATACAAAGCCCAGTAATTGTAAGCCACAGTAGGACTCTAGAATAGGAGAGACTTCTGATAAAGAAGCTTTAGGAACCTTTCTGTATTGTCTTCTATGGTTATCCCATTAGAAGAGATGGCCAGGGAATACCCACTTCCCTTGTCTTCACTCTAAGGTCTCTTACCATATAGAGTTCTATGTGCTTATCTAAGATTCTTGAACTGGAGATGAATTTGAAAAATATGGGGAGGGTATTTTTTCAGTCATTTAGAGAATTGAGACAGTAATGTGTTTTCTCCATTTAAAGAATTTGGGGGAAAAGGCACTTTCTAGGAGAAGATACTGCTTTATGTTTTCTCCATTTTCTTCCAGTAGAAGTAAGAAATATAAACCCAATAACTATAATACATATAGAAATTATTGTTTTGGGCTGGGTGTTGTGGCTTATACTTGTAATTCCAGCACTTTGGGAGGCCATGGCGGGAGGAGTGCTTGAGCCCAGGAGTTCAAGACCAGCCAGGGCAACATGGCAAAACCCCTGTCCCTACAAAAATTACCAAAAATTAGCCAGGTGTGGCAGCGTGTGCCTGTAGTCCTAGCTACATAGGATGCTAAGGTGGGAGGTTGCCTATCCTGGGAGGTTAAGGCTGCAGTGATGAGCCATGATTGCGCCACTGCACCCTAGTCTGGGTGACAGAGTGAAATCCTGTCTCAAAAAAAAGATTGTTTTAAATAACATTCCTGAAAACTACTTTGGCAAGGAACGTTGGTTTTGAAGTGAAATGTTTGTAGGACATAATTAATGTTTGGTTAAATAATACCTGGATTTTTGTTACACAGGTTGAGTGTCCTTTACCTGAAATGCCTGGGACTAGAAGTGTTTTGGATTGTGGAATTTTTCAGATTTTTGAATACTTGTGTATACATAAATGTGTTTTTTCAGAGGTGGGACCTAAGTCTAAATATATACCTCGTACACATAGCACATAATTTATCCGATACTTTTTAATGATTTTGTGCACAAAGTGTCGACTGCATTTTGACTCCTCACATGAAGTCAGGTGTGAAGTTTTCCACTGTGGTGTCTTGTCAGTGATCAAAATGATTTTGGATTAGAAATGCTCATCCTGTATTCCAAATATATGAACATTTATTCTGATTCTTTATATCAGGGATTCTTAATGTACTCAGCCTTTTAATTGGTCTTTCTGTGATCCCACCTTTTTCCAAACTACCCTCAATATGTCATACATTTTAAAAAGTGCCATTGTGACTGGGCGCGGTGGCTCACGCCTGTAATCCCAGCACTTTGGGAGGCCGAGGCGGGTGGATCACCTGAGGTCAGGAGTTTGAGACCAGCCTGGCCAATGTGGTGAAACCCTGTCTCTACTTAAAATACAAAAATCAGCTGGGCGTGGTGGCGGGGCGCCTGTAATCCCAGCTACTCAGGAGGCTGAGGCAGGAGAATTGCTTGAACCTGGAAGGCGGAGGTTGCAGTGAGCTGAGATCGCGCCATTGCACTCCAGCCTGGGTAACAGGAATGAAACTCCATCTCAAAAAGAAAAAAAAAACTGCCAATTGTGGTCATGAACAGCAGACAAAATGAGACAAAAGGATGTATAGCATTTAATATCTTCATAAGGTTTATTTTAAGGATTCAGAGATAAGTGATGTAAAGAACTTAATGTGGTGCTTAGCACATGGCTTTCAGGAACCAGAAGTAGTTGTTACTGTTAATGATATCAGTCTTGTGTAAAAACCACTTAGTTTGGGCCCAGACTTATTAAAGAATGTCTTTTGCCTATTCTGCATAGTGTGACTTTTGCCAATTCGCTAGCCTTTTTTTTTCCTGTCCAAATGACATTTTTTAAAAAGCCACTATAGTATTATTGTTAATAGAATTAACAGAAATTCCTTAATACAAGCCATTCTTAGTCCATATTCCAATTTTCTGTTATCTCAATATGTCTTTTTATGGTAAGTTTGTTTGAATCAGTCTTAAGAGTCTATATATTACTGCATTTGCAGTTAGGCAGCTTAAGTAAGTTTTATTCTATAACAGCCCTCCCCCACTTAAATGTGAAATTTCCCACATTCTGTGTTTGGCTTTTGCAGTCGTATGGTTTCCCAGCAATATGTGGTTTAGAAAGCCCCCTCGAGGCAATTCTGATGCTCAGGTTTGCTGTAAGTTTGCTATAACTTATTCCTCTATTTCTTGTCTTTCCTGAAAGCTTGAAGTTAGATTTAGATATTTTATCATATTTAGGTTCCCTTTTTTTTTTTCAATAAAATTATTTTGTAGATGTTGTGTACTTCCTCCTCATCAAAGTTACATACCTGGTTGCCTCACTTGTAGTGGTTTCAGGTGGTATCAGCCTTATTCTTCTATTACATAATACCCCCTTTAACTAATGATTTTAGCATTCTTTGTTGATGATTGCCTGAATTCATTATTTTGTTATTTTGCAAAATGTATATTTTGCAAAATGGTGATACCCTGATTCTCTAATTTTTTGTGCATTTATTTGCTGGAATAACTTTTATCAACTATTTAGTTACTCCTTGCTACAGAAAAGGGAGCATAAAAGTTAGATGATTTCCTTGTCATTTTCCAAAGTAATTGGTAATGAGTTGTTCACTGAAGGTTTTTTGTTGTAATTATCATCTTAAAAGATTATCATGAGCTGTTGGATTTTAGTGTGTTTTAATCCACTCCTGTCAAATTGTCTCATATTTGGCCAATGGAAGCCTTTTTAGGTTGACTTCTGTTTCTTTTTGACATGACTTCATTAATCTTTGTTAACTTCTTGCTTTCTTCTGGCCTGTGTCTTAATCTACACTCCTCCTTCTAAGAGTTTATCACCTTGGATTTATTTTGATTCTGGGATATGCCAAGCTGTACTGCTCCCTATTCTTGACATAGTCCCTTATACCTTTTTGTTTGGCTTTTTTGTATTGAACATCTGGGCTTATTCTAATTACTCCTTGCTCCAGGAAGCCTTTTCTGATTTCTTCCAGACTAGAGTAGGTCTGACTGTAACTTTGTTTCATAGCTTATTGCATGTCCTTCTGTGACATCTGTCACAGTTGTCATTGTCCACGTCTCTCTTTGCTTATTTGAGCCCTCTCTTCAGTGTTAAGCGTCAAGATTTATTTTGTAGTCAGAACTCTGTAAATTTGCCTAATGGATTGTGTGTGGGGAATAGATGCCTAGGTTTTTGACTGGAACAACTAAGTAGATGCCTTTTTTCTTTGAGACAGGTTCTTGCTCTGTCGCCCAGGCTGGAGGGAAGGTGCGATCTTGGCTCACTGCAACCTCCACCTCCTGGGCTTAAGTGATCTCCCCACCTTAACCTCCCGAGTAGCTGCTGGGACTACAAGGTGTGGGCCATCATGCCTGGCTAATTTTGTATTTTTTGTAGACATGGGGTTTTGCCATATTGCTCAGGCTGGTATAGAGGCTGCTCTTAAACACGCTATCAAAAATAGCCACCTTCTCTCCATTTTCTGTTGGAACACACACTTTATATCCATTATAACTCTTTTAATATTTTATTATAATCTGTCTCCCCCAAGTTCACATTGTTGTGCCAGTGGACAACACAGTGCCTGAGTGTATGCTGAGGAAATATTTGTAGAATGAATAAATGAAGTAACAATTTTAAGGGCAGAGGGAGAGGGTCAAAAGTTCTGTTTTGGATATTTGGTCTAGTTTTAATTGCAATTGAGATACGACACGTAGAGATGACAGTTAAATAAAGTCAATCTGGAGTTCACAGTAGAGATTGGGATTGGAGATACGAGTTTGTGTGTATGGTTAGTATTAAAACTACAGAATGGATGAGATCATCTAGGAAAAGGGTATAGATAGAGAAGGGGAAAGGACTGAGGGCTTTGCCCTGAGGATGTGTGAAAATACACAGATCTGAGAGAGGAAGATATACAAAGAAGATAGATAGGGAAAAGCCAGGGATCTGTGGTGTTAGGGAAGCCAAGACGAGGAAGTGTTTAAAAAATGATTGAGTGATAAATTGTTTGTATACTGGTTGCTGACAGGTCTTGTGAGATGAGAAACAGAAAAGTGTCCATTTGTCAAGATGGAGGTAATTGGTGACCTTGATGATTTTTTGGTAGGGAGGATAAATGTTTGGGGGGAAAAGTGAGATAGATGTGGAGTAAATGTGAGGAAATGGCCCCACTACTTAACTTTCTATTTATTATTTCTATAGGAGAAATAATCTGTAGTGCTGAGTTATTTTTTCACTTTCAGCGTTCTGATTTTATGTCACATTTTGAGCTTCTGAAGTTCTTAAAAGCTAGCTTCATAATATTACTAACAATTTTAAGAATCATTTTTCAGAAGTTTTGTTTTTTAAATGGGATTTAAAAAAATTTGTCATAACCAAAAGAATTTTTATTTTACTTAGTTTATTTTAAATATATGTATTTTTAATTGATTGGATACACTTCCGAGCCTCTTGTAACCACTATTCTACTCTACTTCTATGAGATCAACTTTTTTAGTTTCTACATGTGAGTGAGGACATGTGGTATTTGTCTTTCTGTGCCTGACTAATTTCATTTAGCACCATGTCCTCCGGGCTCATCCGTATTGCCTCAGATAACAGAATTTTATTCTTTTTAATGGCTGAATAATATTCCATTATGTATATATACGACATTTTCTTTATCCGTTGATCTGTTGATGGACACTTAGGTTGATTGCATATCTTGGCTAGTGTAAATACTGCTGCAGTAAATATGAGTGTGCAGATATTTTTTTCGACATACTAATTTTCTTTCTTTTGGATACATATTCAGTAGACAGATTGCTGGATTATGGTAGTTTAATTTCACAGTAAGAAGTGCAAATACTATAATTTTGGTTGTTAATTTGATCTGCTTTTTCATCCCTAAGTAGTGGAATTAGATTTGTTTTTTAAACTAGGTTTATTGAAAAAAAGAGAAAAATACAGCTTTAAAGTGTCATTTATGAAACTTGGATACTTTCTTTTTTTTTTTTTTTTGAGACAGAGTGTCATCTAGGTGCAGTAGCACAATCCCGGCTTACTGCAACCTCTGCCTCCCGGGTTCAAGCAATTCTTGTACCTCAGCCTCCCAAGTAGCTGGGATTACAGGCACGTGCCACCACACCCGAAAATTTTTGTATTTGTATTTGTATTTATTTATTTATTTATTTTAATTTTTTTATTTTTAGTAGAGATGGGAGTTTCACCATGTTGGCTAGTCTGGTCTCGAACTCCTGACCTCAGGTACTCCGCCCTTCTTGGGCTCCCAAAGTGCTGGGATTACAGGCGTGAACTACTGCACCCAGCCTTGGATCTCACTTCTTACTAACGTAATAATTATGTTAAATCCTATTGATTTTAAACTTGCTTAAAATAACTTCCCATGTAAAACATAAGATAACCTCTTTTATTTTAAAGGAGTCCTAATCTACCCTCTCCGGATTTTGTTTCTGTTTCTGGGACCACCATTCTTAGTCTACCAAGTTGAAAATCAGAGATCATTGTTTATTCCTCCTAGTCTTTGATTGCCACATTTGCTCATTTGTTAAGTCCTGTTGATTCAGATTCTTCAGTAGCTTCAGTTCGATTTTATTTTCCACTGTCATCACCTTATACAAACCATTGATGCCTTTCTTAAAACTTTGCTATTACTTTCCCACTTTTCCCCTCCACAACATACTGCTTCTTTTCTCAGCAGGGAGATAGGGTCTCACTGTGTCACCCAGTCTTGAGTTGGAGTTCAGTGACGCAATCCTAGCTCACTGCAGCCTCAAACTCTTCACCTCAAGCAGTGGTCCCACCTTGGCCTCTCAAAGTGTTGGGATTATAGGTGTGAGCTGCTGCACCTGGCCCCACACTGTTCTTCTGAATTGATTTTCCTAGGTCATAATTCTAATCAAAACACTCAGAAATCTTGACTCCTCATTGCTTAAATAGATTGATCTGCGCTGCACACTGTTTTATGTGCTTTACACCTATTAACTCATTTAAATCTCACAATAGCTTTATAAAGAGGTCTGATTATCCCTGTTTCATTGATGAGGAAACAGGCACAGAGAAATTAAGTAGCTTGCCCCATGTCACATGACTACTAAGTGACGAAATTAAGATTTGAACTCAGATGTTTAAGTTCTAGAGACTTTGTTCTTAACAAAGTTCAAAGTCCTCAGTTTGGCTTATCAGCCTTTTATAGAGTTGTAGCTGGTGTGATCGACTTGATGAGTTCAGATCCATGCCCCTGTACTGCGGGGTGTCTGTGTGTATGCTTGCATCACTTAATTCTGAAATCAGACCACTTGGTTTTCAAACTGGAGTTCTCACACTTAATTGCTGAGTCCTCAGGCTTCATTCTCTTTTGTCATGAGGTAATATTAGAAGCAGTGCTTCTTGCTCTGTTATCTCATACCACTCTACCTAGGAGACAAGACTCTGTACTCCAAGATTTTCGGCAAAAGTCCTAAACTAGGTGCTGTTTATATCACCATTGAACTTATTCATGGTCATCATGACCTGATTGGCTTAGGCATAGACTGCCTATTTTGGTTACTGTGGCAAGGGGAGTGGAGTTGCTCTGATTGTGGTAGTACATCTGGAGCTAGTAGTGAGGTCAGTCTCCCACAAAATGCTGGTTGAAGAGGGGGAAGTAGATACTGAAGAGATAGTCCCAGTATTTATTATACCTACCTTCTGATAGTTGTTTTGAGGATTAAATGGCATAGTAGGTACTCAGATGTTAGAATTTCTTCCCACATCCCCTGCTTTAGTTCAGTATGTGCTGTTATAACAGAATACCACAGACTGAGTAATGTATAAAGAAAAGAAATTTATTAGGCTCATAGTTCTGGAGGCTAGAAAGTCTGAGAGCATGGTGCTTGCTGGCTGTTGGTGAGGACTGTCTTACTGCATCATCCCGTGGAAAAAGGCATTACATGGGCAAGAGAGTGCAGGAGAGAGCAAGAGGGGGCTGAACTCACTTTTATAACAAACCTACTTTCGAGATAATGATCTTAATTCCTTCCTGAGGGCAGAGCCCTCATGACCTAATACCTCTTAATAGTCTCACCTCTCAGAATTGTTGCATTGAGGATTCAGTTTCTGACATGTGAACTTTGGGGGACACATTCAAACTACAGCACTCTAATCCCCCAGTTTCTCCTTTCCAGTCTTCATTTTAGTTTGTCCTCTAGTTGTGGGCTCTAAGTAGGACCATTTGATGTTTCTTGAGAATAATCTGTTTCTTGTGTTTGCAAACTACTTGGAATACTTTGGATGTGACGTATTTTACAGGTCCAATAGAACCCACGTTTTTCCTGTATTTCTTCATTGTGGCAGATATTTGCTTGTGTTTTAATTGCATTTTTATGTATCTATATTAATACTTCACTAGATTGTAAGTTCTGTAAGGGCACAGCCTTTGTCTAACTTAGTGCTGTACTTCTGGTGTCCAACTCAAAGAATGCATTCAATAAATATTTGATGAATGAACAAATGAATAAAAATAGTCACTGAACTGAAAAAGTTCTAATTCATTTAACAAAGATGCTTCTGTTTTGAGTTGCTTGCCTAAAGTTATTCATTCAATGAGCGATTTAAGCAGATTTTTCTTTGACATCATTGTTTGTCAATTTAAAGGAAGATTTTATTTATTTTGATTTTTTTAAACATTGCAAGGGTGGCCTCATTTTCCAGAGTAAGTTTCCAGAATAAATTTTGGAATTGGTTATGACTCCCATAAATATGGATTTTGTATTAATTTTGATTAATTTCTAGTTACTTTAGAATATAAAATACAAACTGCATATTTGTAAATAATAGACATTATTTGTGAATAATTTAAATATTAAAAAATAAATCTTTTTGAAGAAACAGGATCTCAGTTTGTTGCCCAGGCTGGGCTTGAACCCCTGGCTCAAGCGATCTTCTTGTCTCAGCCTCCGAAGTAGCTGGGACTACAAGTGTATGCCACTGCAACCGACTGATATTTTAAATTTTTATTAATGAAATGCCTGAACATTTTTTAAAGATTACATAGTAAAGCCCCATGTTAACGTACCAGCTGTGACACTATCAGTTCCAGTCATGGAACTCCTGACTGGCTAGATGGCGAAGCTCATTACTTGTTAATTTTTTTTTGTTTTTGATACAGAGTCTCTGTTGCCCACGCTGGAGTGCAGTGTCGCAATCTTGGCTCACTGCAACCTTACCTCCCAGGTTCAAGTGATTCTCCTGCCTCAGCCTCCTGAGTAGCTTGGGATTATAGGTGCCTGCCACCACACCCGGCCAATTTTTGTATTTTTAGTAGTGATGGAGTTTCACCATGTTGGGCAGGCTGGTCTTGGAACTCCTGACCTCAAGCAGTCCACCTGCCTCAACCTACCAGCGTGTTGGGATTACCGGTGTGAGCCACCATGCCCAGCCTACTTGTTAAAATCTGACTCAAAATATTATGTGTTGAATTTTGCCCTGCCCAACAGCATTATAGCAGAAATTTACTTATGATAGTAGTTCCTTGTCCCACTGTGCCTCAAACCCAGTCCTTATCTTAGAGGCAAATTGCTTTTTCAGTTACTTTGCTGTTTTTTTTGAGTATTTACTTTAATATTTTAATTATTATTATTATTTTTTTGAGAGAGAGTCTCACTTTGTCACCCAGGCTGGAGTGCAGTGGCGTAGTCATGGCTCAGTGCAGCTTCGATCTTTTGGGCTCAAGTGATCTTCGCATTCCAGCCTCCCAAGTAGCTGAGACCACAGGCAAGAGCTACCATGCCCAGCTAATTTTTATTTTTTGTAAAGATGGGAGTCTTACTTTGTTGCCCAGGCTGCTCTTGAACTCCTGGGCTCAAACAGTCCTCCCATCTTGGCCTCCCAAAGTGCTGAAATTACAGGTGTGAGCCAGTGCACCCGGCCTTCTTTTATAGTTTCAAACAAATTGAATATATAGTTTATTATTGATTTATTCATTATTTCCTGATAATTAAAGATTTAGGTCTTTAACACATACATACATATATACCCTTCTTCATTCTTTCGATATTAGAATTTTTGATTAAATGATCAAAATTAACTATATTGTTGTATTGTAAATGTCTGTTCACTGATGAGCTAAATGTATTTTATGTTTTCTTTCCTTTTTCTTGAAGGTAATTGCTGAATTTTTGTATGTTTTGTTTTGTTTGAAATCGTTAGTATTTCTATATCCTTCAACAACTCCATAAAACCTCTAAAAAGAATTTATCTCTTAGTAAATTATCTGACAAATAATTGATCAGTTCATATTGTTTCCTCCTGGATATGTCCTTTTTTGGAACCTTCCAGCTTTCTCTGGCTCCAGTCTGGACTGCTGGCCCTGTAGGTATGCTCCGTAGTGTTGTCAGGAGGCTTCCTTTGTCTTTGTCTTAGGAATTACTTTGCCCTTTTGTTGTTGCTGCTGCTGCTGCTGCTGCTGCTCCTCCTCCTCCTCCTCCTCCTCCTCCTCCTCCTCCTCCTTCTTCTTCTTCTTCTCCTTCTTCTCCTTCTTCTCCTTCTTCTCCTTCTTTCTCCTTCTCCTTCTCCTCCTTCTTCTTCTTCTTCTTTCTTCTTTCTTCTTCTTCTTCCTCCTCCCTTCTTCCTCCTCCCTCCTTCCTCCTCCCTCCTTCCTCCTCCCTCCTTCCTCTTCCTCCTTCCTCCTCCTCCTTCCTCCTTCTTCTTTTCTTCCTCCTCCTCCTTCCTCCCTCCTCCGTCTTCCTTTTTGTTTCTTCTTCTTCTTCTTCTTTCTTCTTCCTTCTTTCTTCTTCTTCCTCCTCCCTTCTTCCTCCTCCCTCCTTCCTCCTCCCTCCTTTCTCCTCCTCCTTCCTCCTTCCTCTTTCTTCTTCTTTTCTTCTTCCTTCTCCTCCCTTCTTCCTCCTCCTTCCTCCTCCCTCCTTCCTCTTCCTCCTTCCTCCTCCTCCTTCCTCCTTCTTTTCTTCTTCCTCCTTCTCCTTCCTCCCTCCTCCCTCCTTCTTCTTCCTTTTTGTTTCTTCTTCTTCTTTCTTCTTTCTTCTTCCTTCTTTCTTCTTCTTCCTCCTCCCTTCTTCCTCCT
>NW_012107452.1:1530592-1554329 GCF_000951045.1 Mandrillus leucophaeus | reverse complement strand
GGATTTTCTTACATGATTTCTTAGATTGCATCACTTCTTTTTAGAACTTTAGATCCTCCAGGGAGAGTCTCCTGTATTGATCTTTCAAATTTCTTTCTTTTTTTTTTTTTTTTTTTTTTTTTTTTCCTCTCCTAATTTTTGACTTAGCTTTCTATTCTACTTCCAGGAGATTTCATTTTTGGGGGGGTGAAGTGTCTATTTTTATGTCAGTTATCATGTTTTTAGTTTCCAAGAGCTCATTCTTATTCCTTTTCATAATTCTCTGTTTTCAGATCTGTTTCTCAGCCTCTTTCTCGGAAGTCCTAATGACCATGAGTCTGATATTTCTTTGACAGTTTCTAAAGAGAATACACTTCTGTTCTGTGTAAAGGATGGGGCTAGGAAAGGGAACTTCATAGTGTATAAGCATATATAGGTGATATTGCATGTTCAATTCTAGGCCAGTAAATATTGCCAAAAAGTAAGCTACACAAATTTTTTTGTTTCCTAGTGCATATAAAAGTTACATTTACACTACACTGTAGTCTGTTAAGTGGGTAGTAGCATTATGTCTTAAAAAACAATGTGTACCTAACCTTAATTTAGAAATAAGAAACAGGCCAGGTAAGGAGGCTCACCCCTGTAATCCCAGCACGTTGAGAGGCTGAGGCGGACGGATCACTTGAGGTCAGGAGTTCGAGACCAGCCTGGCCAACATGGTGAAACCACTGCACCTGGCCTAGCCTCCACTTCTAATTCTAATTCTTTTGCTATTTCCACCACATCTGCAGTTACTTCCTTCACTGAAGTGTTGAACCCCTCAAAGTCATTCATGATGGTTGACTTTCTTCCAAACTCCTGTTAATATTGGTATTTTGACTTCTTCCCATGAATCATGAATATTTTTAAATGGCATCTGGAATGATGAATCCTTTCCATAAGCCAGCCAGCCAGCCTGCCTGCCTGCCTCCCTCCCTCCCTTCCTTCTTTTTCTTTCTTCATTGAGACAGGGTCTAGCTCTGTTGTTCAGGTTGGAGTGCTGTGGCATAATTTTGGCTCACTGCAATGTCTGCCTCGCGGGCTCAAGCCTCCCATCTCAGCCTCCTGAGTAGCTGAGACTATAGGTACTGCCACACCCGGCCAATTTTTGTGCATGTGTAGTTTTTTTTTTTTGGTAGAGTCGAGGTTTCACCGTGTTGCCAAGGTTGGTCTCAAATTCCTGGGCTCAAGTAATCCTCCTGTCTCAGCCTCCCAAGGTACTGGGATTACAGGTGTGAGCCACAGAGTCCGGCCTCCAGAAGGTTTTCAATTTTATTTTGCCAGATGTATCAGAAGAATCACTTATTTGTGGCAGCTGTAGCCTTACAGAATGTATTTCTTTACCTTCTTTTTCTTTTTCTTTTTTTAAGAGACAGGGTCTTCCTATGTCGCCTAGACTGGAATGCCATGGTGTGATCCTAGCTTATTGCAGCCTTGAACTGCTGGGCTTAAGTGATCCTCCCACCTCAACTTTCCAAGTATCTAGTACTGTAGGTGTTTACCACCATGCCTGGCTAATTTTTTTTTGATTTACATAGAGTCTTGCTATGTTGTGGAGGCTGGTCTTGAACTCCTGGCCTCAAGCAGTCTTCCCACCTTGGCTTCCCAAAGTGTTGGGATTTACAGTCATGAGCCACCACACCTGGCCTTAAAATGTATATCTTTTTTTCTTTTTCCTAAAATGTATTTCTTAATTAGTAAGACTTCAAAGTCAGAATTACTCTTTGATCCATAGGCTGCAGAATGGATGTTGTGTTAGCAGGCATGATAACAACGTTAATCTCCTTGTACATCACCATTGGAGCTCTTTGGTGACAAGATGCATTGTCAATGAGTAGTAGTATTTTGAAAGGAATCTTTTTTCTGAGCAGTAGGTCTCAACAGTGGGCTTAAAATATTTGGTAAACCATGCTGTCAGCAGATGTGCTGTCATCCAGACTTTGTTGTTCATCTATAGAGAATAGGCAAAGTAAATTTAGCATCATTCTTAAGGGCTCTAGGATTTTCAGAATGGCAAATGAGCTTTGGCTTCAACGTAAAGTCACTAGCTGCTTTAGCCCCTAACAAGAGAGTCAGCCTGTCCCTTAAAGCTTGGAAGCCAGGGATTGATTTCTCCTGTCTGGCTATGGAAATCCTAGATGGCATCTTCTTTTGATATAAATAGGCTGTTTTGTCTACACTGATAATCTGTTAGTTAGTGTAGCCACTGTCATCAGTTATCTTAGCTAGATCTTCTGGGTAATTTGCTTTTTCACCTTGTAATTTTATGCTGATGGAGACGGCTTCTTTCCTTAAACCTCATGAACTAACCTATGCTACTTTCAAACTTCTTACCTCTCTCAGACTTCATGGAGTTGAGAGAGTTAGGGCCTTGCTCTGAATTAGGCTTTGGCTTAAGGAACTATTGTGGCTGGTTTGATCTTCCATCCAGACCATTCAGATTTTCTCCCTATAAGCAATAAGGCTGTTTCAGTTTCTTACCATTTTTTTATTCACTGGAGTAGCACTTCTGATTTCCTTTAAGAACTTTTCCTTTGCATTCACAACATGGCTAACTGGTGCAAGAGGCCTATCTTTTGGCCTGTCTCAGCCTTCCTCACTACGCTTGATCATTTCTAGCTTTTGATTTAAAGTGACAGATGTGCAACTCTTTCTTTCACTGGAACACTTAGAGGCCATTGTGGGGTTATTAATTGGCTTAATTTCCATATGGTGCATCTCAGGGAATCGGGAGGCTCCAGAAAAAGGGGAGAGATGGGAAACGGTTGATGGAGCAGTCGGAACGCACACAACATTTACCAATTAAGTTTGCTGTCTTATATGGGCGTAGTTCCTGGTGCCTCAAAAACAATTACAATAGTAACATCAAAGATCACTGATCAGAGATCACCATAATAGGTAAAATAATAATGAAAAAGTTTGAAATATTTTTAGAATTACCAACATGTGACACAGAGACAAAAAGTGGCATGTTCTCTTGGAAAATGGAACCAACACAGAGTTGCCAAAAACCTTCAATTTGTAAAAAAAAAAAAAAAAAAAAAGCAGTGATAATCTAAAAAGTACAATAAAGTGGAGCTCAGTAAAATGAGATGCTTACATAGACTTTTGTTCTGTGCCTTTTTCCTCCATCCTTGAAGGTACCTTATGCTTCCAGGGACTTTGCCTCTCTGGGTTCTGAGATGAATCCTTTGGTTGCTCATTGACACTCCCGTATGTAGACATTTAGGATATAGTTGCTTGTGTTTTTGAAAACTCATTTGCTAGATTTGCTAGTTTTCATCTTTAAACTATTTATTGAAGTCTCTACATTTGATATTTTCCTGTCGTAGTCTCTTTGTCTTATACATACATATATTTCATTTACTGTCATTTTAGTGGGATTTGAATGTGTCAGTGTCCCTTGCTTACATGGATTTCCTGAAAAATTTTAAAGCTTTTTTAATTGTTACTATTTTTTTGCTAGAGACAGCGTTTCACCATATTGCCCAGGCTGGTCTCAAAACTACTGGGGTCAGGGGATCCACTCACCTCAGCCTCCCAAAGTACTGGGATTATACACATGAGCCACTGCACCCATCCTTAAAGCTTTTTATTACGAAAAATTTCTAACAAAAATGTAAAGAGCATGCTCTAACATCTACCATTACCCAGATTTCACATTTATCAACATTTTTGGTTTTTTGTTTCATTTTTCCCCCACCTTATTTTAAATATTAATACTATTACTGGGTTTTTTTTTTTTTTTGGTTGTTACTGTATTTTAAAGCATATTGTAGACATCCTATCATTTCTTTTTCCTTTTTTTTTTTTGAGACAGAGTCTCACTCTGTTGTCTAGGCTGGAGTGCAGTGGTGCAATCTCAACTCACTGCAACCTCAGCCTCCTGGGTTCAAGCGATTCTTCTGCCTCAGCCTCCTGAGTATCCGGGACTACAGGCGCACGCTGCCACACCTGGCTAATCTTTGCATTTTTTTTTTTTTTTAACTAGAGACGGGATTTCACCATGTTGGCCAGGATGGTCTCGATTTCCTGACCTTCTGATCCACTGGCCTCGGCATCCCAAAGTGCTGGGATTACAGGAGTAAGCCTCCGTGCCCAGCCACATCCTATCATTTCATGTATACATCCTTGAATATGAATCTTGAAACAATTATTAATAGATCTAAAAATGAGCAATGACTCTTTGATTTTTTTTTTTTTTTTTTTGAGGTGGAGTCTTGCTCTGTTGCCCAGGCTGGAGTGCAGTGGCGTGATGTAGGCTCACTGCAAACTCTACCTCCTGGGTTCACGCCATTCTCCTGCCTCAGCCTCCCCAGTAGCTGGGACTACAGGTGCCCACCACCACACCTGCTAATTTTTTTGTAGTTTTAGTAGAGACAGGGTTTCACTGTGTTAGCCCGATGGTCTCAATCTCCTGACCTCATGATCCACCCACCTCGGCCTCCCAAAGTGCTGGGATTACAGGCGTGAGCCACCAAGAAATGGCTTTTTAGAGTTGGATGTTTGAAATAGGATCCCAAGGTTCACATACTCATTTGTCTATAGAATGTCCCGTATTTTGGATTTGGGTCTGATTTCTTCCTCACAGTATACTTTACCTTGTTCCTCTCTCTACATTATTTTCTTTAAATTGGGAGTTAGATCTAGAGGCTTGATTAGATTCAGAGTCAGTTTTTGTTTGTTTCCCAAGACAGTGTCATAGGTGGTGGTATGTTGTTTTTTTGTTTTTGTTTTTGAGAGGGGGGTCTTGCTTTGTTGCCCAGGCTAATCTTAAACTCCCAGGCTCAAGCAATCCTGCAGCCTGGGCCTCCCAAAATGTTGGGATTACAAGCGTGAACCAAAAAAACAGAAAGCACCAGAAAGCACAGAACCTCTGGTTGTCCCATTTCTAGTGGTGCTAAGATGGATCAGTAGGTTTATGGGGTGTCCACCTGATCCCTCCATTATAGGGTTGCCTATCAACCATTCACCTGATGGTTTTAGCATCCATTGATGATTATTACAATAATACTTATTTCAGTGATGCTCAAATTTTAGCATTCATCAGAATCACCTGGAGGGCTAGTAAAAACTTAGAATGTTGGGCCCCACCCCCAGGAATTTGTATTTCTAACAAGTTTCTAATTAGTGCTAATGTTGTTAGTGTAGGGACCACACTTTGAGAACCACAATATGATATCATTAGTGGTTGCAAAATAATGATTTGATAGTTTGCATTTTTTCTGAAATAAGTTTTTTCAGTAAAGATAGCATACATGTTTTATTTACCAATTTTCAAAATAATCATTCAGTGTTCTAGCAACTTTCAAAGGTGATCAGTAAACTTTTTTTGGTTGATATTTCCCTTTTTTGTTTTTTAGTATTTGATTCAGTCTGTTGCAGTCATGATACGTTTTTGTGACTCATCTTTGGCCGGTGGGAGCCTTTTAGATTGGTACCTATTTTCTTCTTACATTAACTTAGTAGTTTTTTTCGGTCACCGAAGTGTGCTATTCCAAGCATGTTTTTATGACAGGACCATTTTTCCCAGTGATCCCAGTTCCTTTTGGTAGGAACAGCAATTAGTGATCACACTGTATTCTAGAGATCTTCATTCTCACTGGTCATCATTATTTCTAGGTGTTTTCAGAGGATAAAACAGAGGTACAAAATTTCTCTTGTTCAAAAAAAAAAAGTTAACTCTTAAAGTTATATTTAGTTTATTTTCTAACACACACACACACATATATATATAGTAGCTTCAGAATAATAATAATGCACCACCATGCCCTGCTAATATATCTTAGACAATTTTTTTAGTAGAGACAGAGTCTCGATATGTTGCTTTGACTGGTCTTGAACTCCTCAGCTCAAGCGATCCTCCCACTTCATCCTCCCAGAGTGCTGGGATTATAGACATGAGCCATGCACCCGGCCTAAAGTACAATTTATTGAAGTATAACATGTATTCGGAAAAGTGCGTGGATCATAAACATACACCTCAGTACAGTTTCTCAAAGTGAACCACTTTGTATGATAAGCACTCAGATGCAGAAGCGAACTGTTACCAGTGTCCTGGAACCTACTTCATTTGCCTTTCTAGTCACTCTCCCTCATCTTTACCTGGGGTAACCACTATCCTGACTTCTAACAGTATAAATTAGTTTTGTCTGTTTAACTCTGTGTAAGTGGAATTATGTTCCAATTTTAGTATATGTGCTGTGGAAGCAAGCCCAGTGGAATCATACTGTAATCACATACTACTGTGTTAGGCTTGTTTTCAAGGTATTTCAGATTTATTCATGTTGTCACATGTAACGGTTGCTGCTGTTTTAGTATTTTGTTGTGCGAAGATGCAATTTAGCCAGTCTATTGGTGGAGAATTGTTTTTCAGTCAAAGGGTTATTTCTAATTTTTGATTATTAAGAATAGTGCTGCTATGGATATTTTCGTATATGTCTTTTGGTGGACAGATGCTGAATACTTTGATAGTTTCTCTTCAGCATTTCTATGTTTGGAATATATGTTATATGACAGTTCCAAAGTTACACACATTGCATTCCTAAATGTGTTGTGTAATACGCATTGCACATGTGTCAGAATTACATGTTTAACCCCAATGTAATTATGCATGTAGAGGATATAGATAAAACTACACCTTACCATGTAAAATATGCAGAAGTACACCAGTGACGTCAATTTTGCTGTAGTTGCAGTAAGCAGTGCAGTTCTACAAATTTACTATTTTAAAACCATTTTATCAAACTTTCTGGATGCAAATATGCTGCCAAGGAACTCACAGCCTAATACATGAGTTAAGATGTGAACATAGCATACATTATTTTGCATTGCGCTGAAGTCATTTAAGTATCAGAAGGAATGTGTGAAGTGCTGTAGTAGATAAAAAATGTGGTGTATCTATAGATAAACAGATTAAAAAGGTAAGAGAATGTAACTTATAGCAAAATATTTTTTTATTGCTTATGTGTCAGGCAGAATTTTAAGGACTTTAGATATATTTATTCATTTAATCCTCAAAACAACTCTACAGGGCTGGGCTAGGTGGCTCCTGCCTCTAATTCCAGCACTTTGTGAGGCTGAGGCGGGTGGATCATCTGAGCTGAGGAGTTCGAAACCAGCCTGGCTAACATGGTGAGACCCCATCTCTACTAAAAATACAAAAATTAGCTGGATGTGGTGGCGGATGCCTGTAATCCAGGGTGCTCAGGAGGCTGAAGCAGGAGAATTGCTTGAACCCAGGGGGCGGAGGTTGCAGTGATCCGAGATTGCACCACTTCACTGCAGTCTAGAGGAAAGAGCGAAACTCCTTCTCAAAAAAAAAAAAAATTATATATACTTATATATATATATATTTTATAAATTCAATATGGAATTATTAGATAATTGATACATATTTTTAAATGAACTGTTTTATTATCCTTACTGTTATATTTGTGTATAAAAGATGCTTTGGGATTTTACTTTTTTTCAGTACATACATACTGACAAATGTTTACATGTTAATTTAAAAAGCTTGGAGGAAAGATTATTCAACTTTCTGAAAACATAGCATACGCAATAAATAACTGTTTGCCAGGGGGCAAAAAAAGCACTGTTGTCTTCTAGTACCAGTTGGTATTACGTAGGTTTGTTTGCTGTCTCATATCTTATTTATAGTAGTTTGGAACTGGAAACTAGATACTAAACAAACAGTAATGTTCCACTGTAGTTTAACTGTGCATTAGAATCCTTCTTTGATCATAAGTATTTTTATTTAAGCATATGCTTCTGTGAAACTAACAACTTTTGAGAAACTGGCGACTTGCTTGGATCAAATCAATTTTTACATACCTTAATACTGAAACAATATGTAGCACACCTAAATATACTGAGTTGTTTAGATAATATTTATAAAAGCTTTGTAACATTACTAATAAGTTATAAATTAATAGAAGATACCATTACTGTTAGAGAGAGAGCATGAGGAAACATTTATGGGTATCATATGTCTGACTTTAGAAGCTTCGCAGACTCCTTCCTCTCAAGAAAAGAGCTTCTGTTGGGAGAAATTTCAAATTCCATGACTGTGTTTATTATATATACTAAATATTCTAAGGCACTCAGAATTTGCAAGTGTTTAAAAATCATACTAGTGGATAATTTTAGTTGTGTGTTTATTCTTTTATTGATCTTTAGCAGCTGTCTAACCTTGCTTTCCTCCTTGAACATGGAGACCAAAGCGTTGGGATGACTTCATTTTATGCTAGAAGTTACCTTTATTAGTTAGCCTGATTACTCTTTTATAATAACAGAGAACCTTTGTGAATGATTTTTTCAAAATCTTACAGAACATATGGGAGGGTGTGAAATAAACGATAGGTGTGTGACTTTCAAAAGTTAATCTGAAAGAGGTCTTAAACATCTAAGACTTGTTTGGCGTTAACTTTTTTAGAGGTAACATAAGATGTTATATCCCATATACCACCTTTGCACTATTTGGAAAATAAAGACTATTTTGACTTTGTTTTAAAAATGCAAAGGAGGCCAGGCACAGTGGCTCATGCGTGTAATCTTAGCAATTTGGGAGGCCAAGTTGGGAGGATGGATTGAAGCCAAGAGTTCAAGACCAGCCTAGGCAACAAAGTGTGACCCCTTGTCTCTACAAAATATAAAACAATTAGCTGGACATGGTGGCACCCACCTGCAGTGCTAGCTACTTCAGAGGCTGAGGTTGGAGAATTACTTGAGCCCAGGAGTTCAAGGTTGCTGTGAGCTATGATCATGTCACTGCACTCCAGCTTGTTAACAGAATGAGACTCTGTCTCAGAATGCAAAGGACTTAAACAGTTGACTTCAAACATAAAAGCACATGTTGGGCACCTCCTCCCCCTGCTCCCTCTTTTTAATGCCAGCCACTGTACTGGGCCTTCATAGAAGAATGAGATCCTGTAGAGAATGAGATTTAAGAAGGATTAATGATTCTTAATCATTTTTCCTGCCAAATACCCCTTTGGCATCCTGGTAAAACCTATACACAAACCTCTTCTCAGAAAAATGTTTAGAAACACTTAAAATGAAATACATAAAGGGTTATGAAGGAAACTTATATTGAAATAGTTGTCAGAATATTAAATTTCTAATGTAGTAGCACATACTATATTATTAACTCGTGAAATAACAAGACCTAGCAGTGGATCTAATAAGTATTGTAATTTTGAATAATGATGAGCATAAACACATTTTTCTAGGTATCTACATCAGCTGTAGAATGATGAAACTATCTATGATTCCTATTGGTGATCAAAGTTACAGGAACCTCAATACCTCTGATGTTTGTTGCCTGCATTTTAATAGAAGGAAATGCTAAATGGTAGTTAGAGATTGGTGGAAATCTCTAACTACAATTCATTCCCCATCCAAGTTGACTGGCACACCAAACCACAGATCTGTGTGGGTCAGCATATTGTACGTTAAGAATCCCTGCTCTAGGAGCTTTAGCTTAAGCTGTGAGACTGACACTTCAGTGGGTAGTTATATAATAATTGAAATCTGAGCAAGGATTTTGTCTCATTTATCTTTACATTTTTATAATCTCACAGTGTCCAGTAAACATTAAACAGATGATTATTAATAGAGCTAGATAAATAATTTGGAGGCATATGTGGGAGATTACTTCTGTTAGAAGAGGTAGCATTGAGCTGTGTTCTAAATTGAGTATATGTTGGAATTTTCAGGTTGGGTTAAGTAAGGAAGAGGTACTCAGAATTGAGGCATGCTCACAGGAATAGCATCAGGAAAGGGTGTGACAGGTTTGATGGTTATTGAGAGTTAAGATACACATTTAAGAGAATGGCAAGAGATGAGAGGTTGAGATAATGCTGGGACTCAGATTTTAAGGAGAGTTTTGTGTATAATAGGCAACTGGTAACTTACAACGCTATGATACAATCAGCTTTGTGTTTTACGAAGTTATCTCAGTTGGCGTTGTGACAGAAAAATAGGGGACAGAGTGGGAAGAGATTAGAAGCAGAGGCCAGTGAAGCACTGTTGCAGTTATTACAGGTTAGAGAGGGCAGAGTCATGATGGTAGCAGAGAGATGGGAAACAAAGATCCGTATCTGGGAGAAGAGGATTCTGTGCTTGACTGAATATGGGATGTGAAGGAGAAGAAGTTGTGGCCTCAGTCTACCCTATGGGAGACTGGGGCATGGGCCATGGTAGTGCCAAAACATAGAGCTATTAAACAAGGTAAGGAATGCAGGAGGGAAGAGTAGGCATGGTAGAGAAGATAGAGAAATTTAGTTGTACTTAGTGAGTTTGAAGTAGGCTGAGATTCAGGTAACAGTTTTCTTAGGCAATTGGGGTGAGAGATTTTGAAATTTTACTCTTTAGATCAATCACCTTTAGATCATTACAGTTATCTGTAATGAGTTTTTTTTTGGTTTGAATTTGTTTTATAAACTATATCTGAATATAGTTTACATGCAGTAAAATTTATTCTTTTTTAAGTTTGCAGTTTGACGAGTCTGACAATGTATAATCATATAACCAACACTACAGTTGAGATATGGAATATTACCCCAGAAAGTTCCCTGTACCTTTTAGTGATTCTCTTCTCCCTCACATGGAGCCCCTGGCAAGAACTGATGTGATTTTTATCCCTACAGTTTGGCCTTTTCCAGGATGTCTTATAAATGATGTCGTACATTGTGTAGCCTTTTGTATCAGGTTCTTTCACTTAGTATAAATGCCTTTGACATTCCTCTATGCATGTTATTCCTCCTTGTATCAGTAGTGTATTTTTGTTGCAAAGTAGTATTGCTTTGTATGTGTCAAGGTTTTAAGAAACACACCTACCTGGGCTCCAAACCCCAATATATCTGAATTCAGAAGGATAGCCAGGAAATGGTAATTTCTTGAATATGGTATGAGATGATGGTACTAGGGAGTAGAGTGCAAGGAGGTCGTAGTGTCAAATGTGTGTAGGTGGAATGGAACGTAAGAGGCTGTGCTTAGGACTGTTTTTCATGTTTGGTTTAGAAGGGAAGGTGAATGTGGCAGCAACATAACATAAACTTTTTAAAGATAAATAGATGAAAGAAACAAATCAGAAGTATAAGAAATAGGTAAGATTTAACAGGAGACTAGAAGGGATGGATCAACTCTGTAGACGTGGAGAGGGAGAGGAACATCTTTCTCTTTAAGGTAAAAGGAGAACTAGTATGATTGGGAGCTGTTATAAGTGAATTGAGGGGACTTACAGATTTTTTATCTGAGCATCTGGATGAATAGACTTGTAGGTTGACTGTAGAGAAATAAACTTCTAATTAATTCAACTACTGGTTTTCCTGTTTTGGAACATTTTCCTTTTTCTTACATTTTTTCTTAGTTTTATGGCACTTTGCTGGTTTTCAGGCTAGTGGGCATCAAGCTTTTCTCTGGCCAGTTCTTTGCTATCCTGAAACCCTTCAGTGGAAAAACAACTCATGTTCTGCCTTAAGAGTATGATGGTTATTAAACTATTTTGTATTCCTTGGAGCAAAGGATATACAATCCTGGGGATTCAAGGAAGTGCTTCTTGAAATGAATGTGAAGGTTTATTATCAGACTAGAGGTACAGACGATCATAATGTAAAAAGCATAAATGCTTCCCTTTCTCCAATTCCATTTTCTTTTCCTTGGGTTTTATCTTTTAATAGTTAATTCTAAGTTAACTAGTTAGAATTTATGTCTTTGTATTGTTTCTAATTCATTTTTCTTGAAAATGTTTGGTGCACATACAAACAAACCGATATGTTTGTTTGCCTCTATACTGATGGTATGTATACATACAGTTTTCAACCTTGCTTTTCTTCACGTAATAATCACTTCGGAGATCTTGATGTGTGTGATGCACAGTCTAAGGGTTGAAGAGAGAAACGTTATCCCTGTACCAATCTTAGGGGTAGTCTTACTTTATAGACGAGTAATTGAGGATTAGAGAAGTTAAGGCACTTCCCTACAATCACAGTGAATCAGTGTGTGGCAGAGTTGGAATTTAAATCTAAATTTGACTGATTCAGATCAAATCTGTTTTTGGCATGTTGGATGTGAGGAATGATTCTTGGTCTCAGCATATTGTCTGTTACTTATAGATTAATAGCCCATTGTATTATGGCATTTCTGTTGCTGAATTAGTCCTATCGGGATACATACGCAGATGCATCCCTTGGTTTTTCTAAAAGAACATGCTAATACATATTAAAATACAAACCCACTGAAAGACAGTACTTGCAAAGCATTCTAAAATGTCTCTATTTCATGAACCAGCTACTTAATGTATTACAATGTGGTAGTCTTATTGAGGTTTATAAATTAAAAGGCAGTAGTTTCTGCTAGACTTGTCTACTTGAACTCAGCGCAGGAGTTCAGATTAGTGAGCCAGTTTACATACTGACTAATCTGGGCCCTGTGATCATTAGGGCCTGCTTTTCAACTTGCTTGTCAGCTGGGTAGAATACAAGCTTGCTATGGCTTCCAATAATGTGTATGTGGACTTGTCTGAAATAGCAGAGTTAGGACATACAGAAGTTGAGAAAGGAACTATTTTGTGTTTTCTTGTTTACTAGATGAACCTCAATTTCTTATAGATATGAATTGTTGAAGACCTGGATTCTAAGCCATGGTTGCCTGAGCGCTCTTACTCTGGACCAGACCTTGTTTAGGTAAAGCATGCGTTAAAAATACATGCATTGGCATTCCTGGTCTGCACTAGCTGCCAGGACAGCACTTACTTTACAGAATACTTAGATTGATTTTCTCTTAGTCATGTACTTATAGTAGAAGAGATAAAGGAATTGAAAGGCAGTTATAATTGCTTCTGTAAAAATCCCAGACTCTACAGTGAAACAAAAAAACAGAATGTTACTTGTGAAATGGTAGGTCTGGATAGATGGAGATTTTTGCAAAAAGATTTTGTCATGGGCAACAGATTTCTTAAAGGCTCCCAGTCCCTCATGGTTCCGTTGCTAGGATTAAGCCTTTTTGCATTGCAGCATGGAGAGCCTTTTATTTGAGTTAAATTCAGACTTCTTGGTATGTCACCTGACAGTCTTGTGGTTTCAGATAAATATGGTTCATTGCTATTATTAACCTGGGTTGACAGTTGTGCATGACTGGAGTTTTTAGGGATTTTGAAAAGTGGAACTGCTTAAGAGAAATAGGATGCCACTAATGTAGAGCTTAACTTAATGTGATGTTCAAGTGTGTTAACATCAAAATAATCCAAATCTAGTTATAAATTTGGTGATATATTTGCTTTAAAATACTGAAAATTTTAAATGCCAACATTTTAGATAGACTTATTTTATTGAAAGTTAATTTAAATTATGATAATAACCTTAATTATTAGAACGACTTCTTGAAAATGTTTTAAGCAAGTGTTATTGTCTTAAAATATATAATTCATAAATACTATACAGTATGTTAGTCCTTGGTTTATGCATATTTTATGATTTTCTTTCTGCCATTCGTTACTCTTCTTTCTTGGTATGTTTACATGGGAACCTTCACTGCAGATTTTTGGAAAGCAGTGTGCTTTTGTGTTTGTATCCCACATATATATTTATAAGTAAAATGTAAATTAAAAACTTGACATTGTATTAGTGTATTAATCACAATCAGTTTTTTTCATAGTTAATGGTATTCTCTAATTTTACTGACATGGACCTGAATTTATTTAGAATTATTTTTGATGCTTTGTGAACACCTTAAATGTGTGTCCCCACTTAGTCATTTGAGTTAAATAATTTGAATTAGTAATGGCCTTATACTAATTTAGGTACATTGTTTTTATTTTATTTTATTTTATTATTAGTTTTTGAGATGGAGTCTCACTGTCTCGCCCAGGCTGGAGTGCAGTGGCGTGATCTTGGCTCACTGCAACCTCTGCCTTCCGGGTTCAAGCAATTCTCCTGCCTCAGTCTCCCGAGTAGCTGGGATTACACTACCCCTGACTAATTTTTGTATTAGTAGTAGAGATGGGGTTTCACCATGCTGGCCAGGCTGGTCTTGAACTCCTGGCCTCAGGTGGTTCAACCGCCTCAGCCTCCTAAAGTGCTGGGATTACAGGCATGAGCCACCGTGCCGGCCTGTTTGTTATTTTAAATAAGTCCCTTATACAAGTTCCTTTAAAAAAAAAAAAAAAAACAACAACTATGTATGACCCAGTTGAACAACTTGGATACTGGGTCTCAGTTGTTTTAGCTCATTTAACATCCTTCCAGTGTTTTGCTGTAGTTTTTAAGTTCACAGGTTTATAGAGTTAATGTCAGAAAGTTAAACCACATAGGCCAGGTACATTTCAATTAGGTGTATGTATTGCTGAAAAATACTAAGTAAATATGATAGCATATTATGATACATGATAGCTCCTTATGGTATAGAAATCTACATTTGCCAATGTGTCGTTTTTACCAAGAATTCATGTCAGTGAATTTTTTGTGCATATAATTTTATGCATGTTAAATTGTACAATAAATATAAATGAATTTTGGAACTTTAATGCTGGTAATAGTTTATATTTTTGTTATGGTATTTTTTTCCACATCTAATTTGATTAAACGATGGTAGTAATCCTATGGCCAAGCAGCTGACTATACCTGTCATTGAAATGTAAATTACAGTCACTAGAATTTCATTAATACCCTGAGTATAGTTGAATTTATTATGACAAAATGAGTCTAAAGATTAGTGTTCTTACAACATTTAGTATATTAAGATGTTGTTAGAGAAAAGTAATTGGATATAAACAGCCTATGTAGATATTAATCAAGATTTTGTAATACAAATAAGTCCTAAATTGATAACTAAATTCTTTGGAACTGAGATTAGCAAATCAATCATGGAATTATTTTCCTGTCAGATTAGAGAATTATAATTCCTTAGATAGAGAAATGATTACTATACATACAGGCTTCCAGCATTAAAATGGTGCTTCTTGAAATAGGCATTTACTCATTTGTTAGCAAAGTATTTGAAGTTTTACTACATTCATTATCTCGCATAGCTTCTTCCTATGGTATTTAGATTAATTTGTGATTAACCAGTTGTCAATCTGGAAGGAATTTCCACTGCTTACAAAATCAATTTGAATTATATAGAAACTGGTACAAAATGATGTCTTGTCACGATGGTCATACCTGCTTAAGAAAATTTTTTTTTTTTTTTTTTTTTTGAGACAGAGTCTCTGTCACCAGGCTAGAGTGCAGTGGCACAATCTTGGCTCACTGCAACCTCTGCCTTCAAGCGATTCTCCCACCTCAGCCTCCTGAGTAGCTGGGACTACAGGTGCACGCCACCCCCAGCTAATTTCTGTATTTTTAGTAGAGATGGGGTTTCACCATGTTGGCCAGGATGGTCTTGATCTCTTGACCTTGTGATCCGCCCACCACAGCCTCCCAAAGTGCTGGGATTACAGGCGTTAGCCACTGCACCTGGCCAAGAAAATTTCTTTTAAGCCTGATAGTAGGAGATACTTTCAAGTGCAGTGCAGTAGAGTTACAGTGATATAAGCTGTGGTGGTTAATGTTAGGTGTCAGCCTGAGTGGATTATGGAATGCCTAGAAATTGGAAGAGCGTTGTTTCCGAGTGTGTCTGTGAAGGGTGTTTCCAGAGGAGATTTGGTGTGCGAGTCTGTGGACGGAGTGCAGATCAGCTCTCAACATAGGCAGGCACCATCGAGTTGGCTGGGGGCCTAGATAGAACAAAAAAAGGCAGAGGAATCCTCTGTCTTTCTTCTGGAGCTGGAACATTGTCCTGGCTTTGGATATCAGAACTTCAGGCTATCTGACCTTTGGACTCAAAGACCTATACCCTTATACCAGTGGCTCACTGGGTTCTTAGGCCTTTGACCTCAGGTTGGGAATAACACTATTAGTTTCCTTGGTTCTGAGGTGTTTGGATTTGGACTGAGCCAGGCTGCTTGCATCCCGGGTCTCCACCTTGCAGATGGCCTGTCATGGGACTTCTCAGCCTCTATAATCTCATGATCCAATTTTCCTAATAAATCCCCTTTCATATATCTCTGTGTGTGTGTGTATATATTTTCTGTTTTTTTCCACCTCTCTGGAGAACCCTGACCAGTACAGAAACCTTCTAGACTATGACATTTGGGCTTGACTGCTTCCTGGCTACATAATTTAGAAGGAGATTTAATCAGCATTCAACTGAGTTATAGATTGGGACTGGGGGAATTTAAACATTTTAGATTGGGGAAGTCTCTTCTTGTTAAAGATAAGTAGGGGCAGGGCTTTAAAAACTACAGGCCAACTGCAGTGGCTGATGCCTGTAATCTCAGCACTTTGGGAAGCCAAGGCAGGAGGATTGATTGAGACCAGGAGTTCGAGACCAGTCTGGGCCACGTAGCGAGACCCTTTCTGTAGTCCTCACTACTTGGAGGCTGAGACAGAAGGATCGCTTGTGCCCAGGAGTTCAAGGTTACACTATTCCAGCCTGAGTGACAGAGTGAGACCCTGTCTCGCAAAAAAAAAAAAAGAAAGAAAGAAAAGAAAAAAAGCAGTAACACTTCGGAATAGAGGAAAGGGAATGTTAATCTGCAGACTGAGAAAAAGATCAGATTTCTGAAACTTACTAGTTGGAATCAAAATTTGTAATCAGATAATTTGACATCCTCAATAGGATGCAAGAAAATGTTTTCTGAAACAGGAGCAGAGCAATGAGAAGAAGATACTTGGCAAAGAAGATGCAAGATTACAGTGAAAAGGGAGATGGAGAACATAAAGATTGCACAGAAATGAAAACTTCTGTGACAAAATTAGGTTTTATAGGGCTGTTAATAAAAAGTAAAGTTGATAAATGGGGTATTTAGTGTCGTGAAGGTCAAATATGAAATTCTGCTGAAATACAGAGGAAAAGTAAAAGATGAAGAAAGTATCAGCTGTTGTGTGCTTTATAGTTATGTACTATAAAGATAAACCATTGGAACAGAAGCCAGTATCAGATACTTAGAGTGAAGACATCAGAATAGAAGAAAGGACATTTATATGCAGATTAAAAGGATTTAGCGTTCTTTAAAATGTGGATTAAAATAGTTTTGGTTTCTTTTTAAGAAAAGCACACTTACATTTGCCTTTTATTGATTGATTTCTCAACTCATTCTAATAGGTATTAATGGAGAAAGAAACGTGTTCTAACATATTCTCATGGTTTTGCCTAACGAGGTGATTTTCCATCACTTTCCAAACACTTCCATTCACTGAAAGAAAACAGTTTATGATACATCTGAGAGAAAGCATGCTTACATTTGCCTTTCATAGCTGAATCTATAAACCCATGTAATATGAATCAATGGAGAAGGAAGCATGTCTTAGAAAGGTATTTCTAAGAAAGGTTTCTAGAAAGGTTCCTCAAACACTTCCATTCACTGAAAGAAAAGTTTTTACGATGCTTTTTTTTTTCCGCAGACAGTGTCTCCCTCTGTCATCCAGGCTGGAGTGCAGTAACATTGTCACAGCTCACTGCAATCTGGACCTCCTGGGCTCAAGTGATCTTCTTACCTCAGCCTCCCAAGTAGCTGGGACTATAGGCACGCACCAGCATACTTGGCTAATTTTTCATTTTTTGTAGAGGCAGGGGCTCACTATGTTTCCCAGGCTGGTCTTGAACTCCTGGCCTTAAGCACTCCTCCTGTCTCAACCTCCCAAATTGCTGGAATTATAGGTGTGAGCCACCATACCCAGCGGTATGATGCATCTTAAAGAAAGCATGCTTCTACTTACCTTTAAGAAAGTTTTAATTTCACCAAGTATAGTGTCATAGAGCAGTATAACAGCCATTTTGATGCCTGAAAATGGCAAAATTTTGATCTCTGAGTGAGGATAGTTATTGGATCTAGTTCTTGGCTCTTCAAAAATATTGAGTACTATCTGTAAACAGCAAATAATTGATGCATGTGTCGTTCTGGTTCTCAAATGTGTATAGATGTTCTTTTCAGTAGTGCTATACTAAATTCATAGTATCTTTCAGTCGTATTTTGTTAGTTACTGTGTACTTAATTTTTAAAAATTATTAAATAGGTATGACCAGGTGCGGAGGCTAACACCCCTAATCCCAGCACTTTGGGAGGCTGAGGTGGACAGACTGTTTGAGTCCATGAGTTTGAGATGAGTCTGGGCAACATGGTGAAACTTCATCCATACTAAAGAAACAAAAATTAGCCAGGTGTGGTGGTGGACGCCTGTGGTCCCATTGACTGAGGTGGGAGGATCACTTGAGCCCAGGAGGTCGAGGTTGCAGTGAGCCATGAACATATCACTGTACTCCAGTCTAGGTGACAAAGTGAGACCCTGTCTCCAAAAAAAAAAAAAAAGGTGTATTAGGCCATTCTTGTATTGCTATAAAGAAATATCTGAGATTTGATGATTTATAAAGAAAAGAGGTTTAATTGCCTTATGGTTCTGTAGGCTGTGCAAGAAGCGTAATGCTGGCTTCTACTTGGCTTCTGGAGAGGCCTCAGGAAACTTGCAGCCATGGCAGAAGATGAATGAGGAGCAGGCACTTCACATGACTAGAGCAGGAGCAAAAAAAGGCGAGGGAGATACCACACACTTTTAAACAACCAGATCTCGAGAGAGGTTTCTCATGCAAGGACAGCATCGAGGGGATGGTGCTAAAGCATTCATGAGAAACTCATCCCCATCATCCAGTCACCTCCCTCCAGGCTCCATCTCCAATACTGGGGATTACTTTCAACATGAGATTTTGACAGGGACACAGATCCAAACTATATCAAAAGGTGTCTTACTGGAAATGGTTAGGAATTACTGATAACAGGACCATATGCTCACAATTGTGTTAATGCATAGTAAACATATCAAAAGGAAAATTAAAAGCCCTCTTATCTGATGCAGTTGAGGCTTGCATATTAATGGGAAAGTCAACTAAGGTGAGGAATTTGAAAATTATACATTGTAACATTTTGTTTTTAGCTTAAAACATGTAAATATTGATATGGTTTGAATCTGTGTCCCTGCCCAAATCTCATGTTAAAGTGTAATCCTCAGTGTTGGAGGTAGGGCTTATTGGGAGGTGATTGGATGGATCATGGGGTTGGAGTTCTCATGAGACCTGGTTGTAGCACCTCCCGCTTTCTGTCTTCCTCCTGCTCCGGCCATGAGGTGCCTCATTCTCCTTCCCCTTCCTCCACGAATGTAAGTTTTCCTGAGGCTTCCCCAGAATCCGAGCAGATGCCAGTATCATGTTTCCCGTACAGCCTACATAACTGTGAGCCATTTAAAACTCTTTTCTTTAATTACCCAGTCTCAGGTATTTCTTTACAGCAATGTAAGAAGGGACCAAATAATATGCATTCATTTGCCAGTCTTTTACTGGCCATTGTAGTCGTGTGTGTGTGTATGTGTATTTGCAGAGTATGTGAGATATTTTAATACAGACATGCAGTGTGTAATAATCACATCAAAGTAAATGGGGTTATCTGTCTCCTCAAGCATTTATTCTTTCTTTGTGTTGCACACAATCCAATTATACTTTTAGTTATTTTAAAATGTACAATAAATTCTTGTTGACTGTAGTCACCCTGTTGTGCTATCAAACACTAGATCTTATTCATTTTACTGAACTATATTTTTGTACCCATTAACCATCTTCACTCCCCCTGCCACTATCTTCTCAGCCTATGGTAACCATCATTCTACTCTGTCTCCACGAGTTCAGTTGTTTTAATTTTTAGCTCCCACAAATAAGTGAGAAGATGCAGTTTGTCTTTCTGTGCCTGGCTTATTTCACCATAATGACCTCCATGTTGTTGCAAATGACAGGATCTCATTCCTTTTTATGACTGAATAATACTCCATTGTGTATGAGTACCACATTTTCTTTATCTGTCTGTTGATGGACACTTAGGTTGCTTCCCACTGATTTCCTTTCTTTTGGGTATATGCTTAGCAGTGGGATTGCTGTATCATACGGTAATTCCATTTTTAGTGTTTTTGAGGAACCTCCAAACTGTTCTCCATAGTGGTTGTACTAACATTACTACCAACACTATATGATGGTTCCCTTTTCTCTACATCCTCACCAGCATTTATTATTGCTTGTATTTTGGATAAAAGCCATTTTAACTGGGGTCAGATGATATTGCATGGTAGTTTTGATTTGCATTTCTCTGATGATCAGTGATGTTGAGCATCTTTACATATACTTGTTTGCCATTTGTATGTCTTCTTTTGAGAAATGTCTATTCAGGTCTTTTGCCCATATTCAATTGGACTATTCGATTTTTTTCCTGTGTAGTTGTTTGAGCTTCTTATACATTCTGGCTATTAATCCCTCATCACATGGGTGGTTTGCAAATATTTTCTCCCGTTCTATGGGTTTTCTCTTCACGTCGTCGATTGTTTCCCTTACTGTGCAGAAACTTTTTATAACTTGCTGTGATCCCATTTGTCTGTTTTCACTTTAATTACCTGTGTTTCTCAGAATATTTTTGCCTAGTTCAATATCCTGGAGAGTTCGCCCAATGTTTTCTTTTAGCAGTTTCGTAGTTTGAGGTCCTAGATTTAAGTCTTTAATCCATTTTGATTTAATTTTTGTATATGGTGAGAGATAGGGGTCTGGTTTTGTTCTTTTGTGTATAGATATCCAGTTTTCTCAGGGCCTTATATTAAGAGACTGTCCTTTCTCAAATGTATGTTCTTGGCAGCTTTGTTGGAAAATGAATTCACTGTAGGATTTGTTTCTGGGTTCTGTATTCTCTTCCATTAGTCTGTGTGTCTCTTTTTATGCGAGTATCATGCTGATTTGGTTACTATAGCACTGTAGTATAATTTAAAGTCAGGTAATATGATTCCGCTGGTTGTGTTCTTTTTCCTTAGGATAGCTTTGGCTAGTCTGGATCTTTTGTGGTTCCATATGCATTTAAGGATTTATTTTTTCTATTCCTGTGAAGAATGTCATTGGTATTTTGAAAGGGATTACATTGAATCTGCAGATTACTTTGGGTAGTGTGGACATTTTCACAATATTGATTCTTCCAATCTGTGAACATTCAATATGTTTCCATTTTTTAATGTCCTCATTAATTTCTTTCATCACTGTTTCATAATTTTTATTGTAGAGATCTTTCACTTCTTTGGTGAAGTTCCTAGATGTTTTATTTGTAGTTACTGTAATTGGGATTACTTTAAAAAAATTTTTTTCAGATTGGTCACTGATGGCATTTAGAAATGCTACTGATTTTTGTATGTTGATTTTGTATCCTGCAACTGTACTGAATTTACCAATTCTGATAGTTTTTTCATAGAGTCTTTAGGTTTTTCCAAACGTAAGATGATGTCTCTGCAGACAAGCTTAATTTGACTTCTTCCTTTCCAATTTGTATGCCCTCTTTTTCTTTCTCCTGTTGGATTGCTCCAGCTAGGACTTCCTGGTCAGTATGTTTTACAGAGGGAATGATGAATGCTATTTCTTTGTTGTAGGACCAAAAAATTAAATGTTGTGTAAAGTAATCGAGCATTATATGACCATATACTTGGCTGTCAGGAGACATATTTAAAAGTTGGTCAGTTAGCACATTTCTTTAAAGTAAAATCTATTCAGAGGTTTTTAAAAACTCAGAAAACTTTACCAGTGTTCAGAAAATATTTCTTCAATTGGCTGCGGTGATTTTGGGTTCTAATGATGGCCAGTTACTGGCATGTTGTTACATCGGGAATGTTTTGGGCTTGGCTCTTGCCGCCTAATTTAGCATACTTCCCTCCTTCCCTCCTTCCCTCCCTCCCTCCCTCCCTCCCTCCCTCCCTCCTTCCTTCTCTGCTTCCCTCTTTCCCTCCTGTCATCAAACTCAGAAAGTTTTTCACTGCTTGGTGGTGGTGGTGAATCCCTAATTCTACATGCATAGCTTTTCAAAGTTGGCTCCTCTTTTTCCCCGTTTCATGTAGGAGCATAGGATGTTAATGGTTTCTTAGAATGGTCTGTATCACCTTCTGTGTTTTCAGTGAGAAATAACAATGATGGATAAGGCTCAGGAAAGAACAACTAACATAGTGCAAGACACATAATAGGCACTGTACAAATAATTACCCAATTCATGAACTAAAAAAATCTTCATGTTTGATAAGTATACTGTATATAGTAAGACCCTCTGGTGCTAACTAGAGGTGAAAATGTATGGATGGTCAAATGGAAGTAAGGGTAGAGAAAGAGAAGAGATTAATTAGTATTTATTTACAGCTTCATGAAATTCAACTTTAAAATGATTGATAAGAGAGTTGATTACATAGAAACACAAGTGAATCATTTCAGTATTTTCCTTATAGGTGACAATTTTTAATGTATTGAGATACAAACTAGTGTTTAGCCCAGTATTTCTCAATACTTTTTTTTCACTTATGTTCCCCCAAGGAGCCTTTTTAAAAATTAACACCCTGATTTCTTTTTTTTTAAATTTCAACTTTTAGATACAGGGTGTACATATGCAGGTTTGTTACATGGGCATATTATATGATGCTTAGGTTTGGGGTATGGATTCCATCACCCAGGTAGTGAGCACAGTACACGATAGGTAGTTTTCCACCCATGCTTTTTCCCTGTCCCCTCTAGTAGTCCACAGTGTCTATTTTTCCCATGTTTTGGCCAGTGTGTGCTCAATGTTTAGCTCCCACTTATAAGTAAGAACATGTGATATTTAGTTTTCTGTTCGTGTTTTAATTCACTTAGGATTGTGGCCTCCAACCGCCTCCATGTTGCTGCAAAGGACATGATTTCATTCTTTTTTATGGCTGCATATTACTCCATGGTGTATCTGTACCACATTTTCTTTATTCAGTCCACCATTGATGAACCCCTAGGTTTATTCCGTGTCCCATGTCTTTATTATCATGAATAGCATGGTGATGAACATATGAATGCATGTGTCCTTTTGTATAGCTATTTATTTTCCTTTCAATATATACCCAGTAGTGAATTGCTGGATCAAATGTTAGCTCGTTTTAAGTTCTTTGAGAAATCTCCAAACTGCTTTCCACAGTGGCTAAACTACCTTCCCACTAACAAGGTATAAGTGTTCCTTTTCCTCCACAGCCTCACCAGCATCTGTTATTTTTTGACTTTTTGATAATAGCCAGTCTGATTGGTGTAAGATGGTATCTTATTGTGGTTTTGATTTGTCTTTCTCTCTGATGATTAGTAATGATGAGCATTTTTTCATGTTGGCTACTTGGATGTCATCTTTTGAGAAGTGTCAGTTCATGTCCTTTGTCCATTTTTTAATGGGGTTGTTTTTTGCTTGTTGGTTTGTGTAAGTTTCTTATAGATTCTGGATATTAGACGTTTGTTAGATGCACGGTTTGTGAATATGTTCTCCCATTCTGTTGGTTGTCTGTTTTATCTGTTTATAATTTCCTTTGCTGTGCAGAAGCTCTTTAGTTTAATTAGGTCCCACTTGTCAATTTTTGTTTTTGTTGCAATTGCTTTTGGGGACTTAGTAAAAAATTCTTTGCCAAGGCCAGTGTCGAGAAGGGTGTTTTCTAGGTTCTCTTCCAGGATTTTTATAGTTTGAGATCTTACTTTTAAATCTTTACTCCATCTGAAAAGGGGCGGAGCAAGATGACTGAATAGGAACAGCTCCAGTCTCCAGCTCCCAGCGCGAGCAACACAGAAGACAGGTGATTTCTGCATTTTCAACAGAGGTACTGGATTCACCTCACTAGGGAGTGCCAGA
>NW_012107452.1:1493562-1524787 GCF_000951045.1 Mandrillus leucophaeus | reverse complement strand
ACCCAAATGTCCATCAGTGACAGACTGGATTAAGAAAATGTGGCACATATACACCATGGAATACTATGCAGCCATAAAAGAGGATGAGTTTGTGTCCTTTGTAGGGACATGGATGCAGCTGAAACCATCCTTCTCAGCAAACTATCACAAGAACAGAAAACCAAACACCGCATGTTCTCACTCATAGGTGGGAACTGAACAATGAGATCACTTGGACTCGGGAAGGGAAACATCACACACCTGGGCCTATCAGGGGGAGGGGGGAGGGATTGCATTGGGAGTTATACCTGATGTAAATGACGAGTTGATGGGTGCTGATGAGTTGATGGGTGCAGCACAGCAACATGGCACAAGTATACATATGTAACAAAAACCTGCATGTTGTGCACATGTACCCTAGAACTTAAAGTATTATTATAATAATAATAAAAAAAAATCTTTTTTCCATCTTGAGTTAATTTTTTTTATATGGTTAAAAATTAAGGATCCAGATAAGGCTAGCCAGTTATCCCAGCACCTTTTATTTAATAGGGATTAACACCCTTTTTTGTTAAGCATCATTCCCCCTCCATGAAATTTTAACACCACGGATATGCTGTGTATTTGCCTATGTACTGTGACTTTTTTGAGGGCTACATCTCACTTAATATCTATGTATTTTTCTCTTCCCTTCCCCACCAAGAACCAGTTTGCCCTCTTGGAAGTGATCTTGCCTGCATTGAGAATGCATGGCTTAGTCCTATTTTAGTTGTTAGTAGTGTGTGTTACCGGAGTTCACATGGTCTTCTGAGGTGCAGTGTCAATGTGTAAAGGAGAGTGTCTATTCCAGCATGTTTATTTTCTATTAGCATTCTTTGAAGGTGTCAGATAAAAAAACATGCAGAGCAGATAAGTTGACACACTATAAATAAACATCTAAGTCTTAAAATGGCTTGTGGTTCATCACCCAATCGTTTTCTTACCAACGTTTAAATATGCTAAATACAATAAATTTGTGTGAATGGTGGTGGTATACTTAACACTGTTAGTGATTTGGCTTACATTTGTCTTCAGTTAAATTTTGATAAAAAAAAGAAGCAACGTGAAGTGGAAGGCAGTATCAGAAAAGTTAGGTTCTGGTAAAATGAGAGATCATTCTAAACACTTGAGTGGTGAACATAAACAAATACCAGTGAAGATAGAGTAGGGCTACAGGTGAAAAGAAGGGGCACCAGCCAGCACTATCCAGAACAGCAACTTTAGGTAGGTCAGTTTTGCTTCTCCTTCACTTCTTTCACTTGATGAAATGAGTAAATTTAGAATGACTGTTACATTTAAACTTATTTGCCTATTAAAAGAGTCACTCTGTTGTGATTGTTTGTTGTTTAATATCATACTCTTCTAGTTTCAAGGAATTAATTTGTCAGGCACCTTTTTGGTAATAAGTTTATTTAGTTAATTTCATGTGTCTAGAGATTTCCATGTCACAACTTCTTTCTATTATAAGGTAAAGGGAATCAGAGCTTTATTAGTAACCCTTCACCATTTCAGGGACATACCCTGCAGAAGTACACGTCTTCCCAGATTATTTTGACCAGCATTTTGTTTTCATTTTTTGTTTATGACTCTAGGGATGTCTGATCTAGACTAAAACAGCTTCACCAAGATTTCTGTTTAAACATAAAGCTATATTATTTTCATCTCTGCTTTAGACGTTCCTATGCTATTCAGATATGACCCAAAATCAATAAGCCCTTCTATGAAGTGAGCTTTCATGTTTTACTCCATCCTTCCCTCCTCTATCTAATAATGCCTACGCTGCCTTTTCTTTGCATCATTTAGAACTCCTTCCTTGTGTCCCCCTTTCTTCCCAATTTGTCCACCTTTTTTTTTTTTTTTTTTTTGCCTTCAGAGGCCAGAGGCCATAATTCTTCCTTTTGCCTTTCCAGTAGGGAATGTTTATTTTGCCACACACTACCCAACTTTGGGCCTAGTAACTTGGCCCTGTCACTATTGCCTGGAGACTATTCGTGTCCTCTCATGAAAACCTGTTCTTTATGAGGCCTATGACATTGTACCACACTTTGTCCTATTTTGTTATTGGCATCCATGGCTGACATGCACCAGATGGTTGCCCACTATTCATCAAGAACTTTGACACTTGGCTGATAGTCCTTCTTTCTAGATCACTTTGTGCCATCATTTTGAGCAGCCCACACATCTAACATTCTGGCCTTCCAGTTCCTTCTCTTATTCTCTACCTTTTTATGTTCTTGGCTGTACCTTGAGCCTTCTTAGCTAACTGACTCTCCTCTGTTTCTGAGATCTTCCCATTCTGACCACAACTTCATATCCTTTGATCTCTCATATCCATATTCAGACTTGTGCTTTAACTTCATTGAGACCACTGTATGTGATTTTTATTATTATTATTATACTTTAAGTTCTAGGGTACATGTGCACAAGGTACAGGTTTGTTACATATGTATACATGTGCCATGTTGGTGTGTTGCACCTGTTAACTCGTCATTTACATTAGGTATGTCTCCTAATGCTGTCCCTCCCCACTCCCCGCACCCCACAACAGGCCCCGGTGTGTGATGTTCCCCTTCCTGTGTCAAGTGTTCTCATTGTTCAGTTCCCGACTATGAGTGAGAACATGCGGTGTTTGGTTTTTTGTCCTCATGATAGTTTGCTGAGAATGATGGTTTCCAGCTTCATCCATGTCCCTACAAAGGACATGAATTCATCCTTTGCTGCATAGTATTCCATGGTGTATATGTGCCACGTTTTCTTAATCCAGTCTATCATTGATGGTCATTTGGGTTGGTTCCAAGTCTTTGCTATTGTGAATAGTGTCACAATAAACGTATGTGTGCATGTGTCTTTATAGCAGCATGATTTATACTCCTTTGGAGTATATGGTAATGGGATGGCTGGGTCAAATGGTATTTGTAGTTTTAGATCCTTGAGGAATCGCCACACTATCTTCCACAGTGGTTGAACTAGTTTACAGTCCCACCAACAGTGTGAAAGTGTTCCCATGTCTCCACATTATACTTTCCTTTTCTCCTATCAGCTCCATTCTGGCCACATTTCCTCAGCTAGTCAGTCATGACTTTTCTTTCTCACTGTCACTCTTAACTGCCTTGCTCCTTTTCGTTGTGGCTGCTCAGAAAATCTCCTGTTAAATCCATTGTCTACTTTTGGCCCTTTCACACCTGGAATCTTCTGTGGTGGTACAGAAAATTAGTCCTATCACAGATTTAAGGCTTCCAACTCAGCTGGGCCCTCAAATATGGTTTGATAGTCCTTTTGCTTTTCTTAGGCCAGCACCTTTCCCTATTTTCTTTGATGACTATGTTGGACTTTTATATCTCAAATCCTATACCCCAATTCAGGCCACCCACCTGACATATGCTTGTAAATATGCTTGACCCCTGCTTTTTAGAAAAAAACAAATGATCAGATATAAATGCTCGATTTCATCTCTCTAGTTTGCATACTTACCTGCAGTAATTTTCACCTGTGGGTCATTTTCCCTACCTCCTTAAGTGTATTCTGCTGTTCATTAGGGTACACTTGCCCAGGATGCTGTGTCTTAACTTCTGTGGGATCTTAATCCAAAAATTATCTCTGATTACCTTCAAATTCTTTTTCTGATTCCTTCCCCTCAACTTGGAAATATTAGAAAGGAAATATATGCCTTTTTTCCTCTATATATACACCTGTGTATTTCATACACATACACCTTTTTCCTTTTTTTAAAGAAGGGCTCTTGTAGCCTCACTTCTTTACCTGACTGAGTGACCATGCATCTTGGTGATTCAAGATAATTTCAGTCTATTTCTATCTGTTTAGGATCACTTTTTAGTTTTAAAACTGCAGTTTAGATGGTGGGTTATATGGTCACACTATTCCTCGCTGTTCCTTTTTTACATGGAATATTATATATTACCTTTCTCAGCTCTTTCTCTTCAATCAATAGTTATATGGTTATTCCTTCCCCTCTGCCTCCACTGAAACTGTTCCAGCAAGAGTACCAAAGACACCAAATTGCTAACTTCCATGAACACTTTTACTCTTCATAAATTTTGGTTTTTCTGCAACATTTGCATTGTACGTGATTCCTTTCTTTTCATCTTCCTTACCCTTTTTTTTTTTTGAGACAGTCTCTCTGTCGCCCAGCTGGAGTAGAGTGGTGCAGTCTCGGCTCACTGCAACCTCTGCCTCCCAGGTTCAAGCGATTCTCCTGCTTCAGCCTGCTGAGTAGCTAGGACTACAGCCATGTGCCACTATGCCCGACTAATTTTTGTATTTTTAGTAGAGATGAGGGTTCACTATGTTGACCAGGCTGGTCTCGAACTCCTGACCTCAGGTGATCCACCCACCTCGGCCTCCCAAAGTGCTGGGATTACAGACATGAGCCACCGTGCCTGGCCCATCTTCCTTAACTTTTGTAACTTTGCTTTACCATGAGTTTTCTTTTCCTCTCTAGTAGTCTGTCGTTACTAATCTTCCCTGGCTTCTCTGCTTTTCTTCTCTCTCTTCTTAAAATAGTGATGTATCCTAAAATTCTAATTTGTTAGTTCTTCACATTCTTTTCTATTTTCAATTAATATGTTCTCCCTGAAGGTTTCACTACCAATTGTGTGTCAGTAACTCCTGTGTCTGAAACTCTATTCCCGGCCATTCTCCTGAGCTCCAGACCATTTTTCTTTTTCTTTTTCTTTTGGAGATAAAGTCTTGCTCTGTCACTTGGGCTTGAGTGCAGTGGTGCGATCTTGACTCACTATGACCTCTGCCTCCCAGGTTCAAGTGGTTCTCCTGCCCCAGCCTCCCAAGTAGCCGGAATTACAGGTGCCCACCATCATGCCTGGCTAATTTTTGTATTTTTAGTAGGGGGTTTTGCCATGTTGGCCAGGCTGGTCTCACACTCCTGATCTCAGGAGATCCACCCACCCTGGCCTCCCAGAGTGCTGGGATTACAGGCGTGAGCCACTGTGCCCGGCCACCAGACCGTTTTTCATCAATCTGTTGCACATCTTTTCTTCAGCTGTCTCACAGCCCCCTTGAACTCAATCTGGCAACACCCTTTTCCCAACTTACCCCCCTCCCAAGATATTCTTTATCTTGGTTAATGGTATCTCGTGTCATCAAATCTGAAACCTGAGAGTCAGCCATTTTCATCCTTTATTCCCCATATACTCTTCCAGTTCCTATCTCTGCCTTCTAAATAAGATCTAGCTCTATCACTTTCTATTTTCAGTGCTATTCCTTAGTTCAGAGTATAACATTGTTTTCTCCAGGATTCTCTCTGTCTTATCAGTTCTTCAAGTTTCTGTCTGATTTTCTAAAATGCACGAGTGATCTTGTCAGCTATTGTTTAAAACTTTTGCTTACTCATTGCCTGGATGAAGAAGTCCGTATGTGTGTGTTGAACTGGTTATGTCTGTTCATCTGATGCTCCAGCCCGCCCTTATAGCTGTGCCTGTTACTTCAGTGCACACTCCTGAGCTAGGGTCACTAAGAATTACAGCAGATGCTATTTTCTTCTTCCAGAGAAGAGAATGCCCTTCTCCCCTGCCCATCACTTGAAGTTGAAACTTGCAGTATCACTTCCTACTCAAGAGGCCAAGGCCATACAGAATGATTTAGATAATGGACTGAAAGACTGCCTGGAATCTAAACCCAGCTTTGATACATTTACTAGCTAGCTGTGTTATTTTGGGTAGGTTGTTTAATCTCTCTATGCCTTAAATTTTCTTAACTGTAAAGTAGGGGTAATTGTAGTACCGGCCACATAGAGTTGTTGTAAAGATCAAATGAATTACTGTTGTGAAAATTAAATGAATTAGAAGATGTAATGCACCTAGAACAGTAGTAGCTGGCATACAATAGATGTGGTGTGTTAGTTACTATTTATTATTTATTAATTAATGGTTTTTCTTCAGTAAACTCTTACCTGACCTGCCTATGCACATGTCTTATCTAGATTGTAAGTTTGCCTCAGTCATATCATGTATCACATTGATGAAATCATTTGTCTATCTTTTCTGTTAGACTGAGCGTTTCATGGTATGGCCATCTTTTTCTTTACATGCTGAATGAACGCTTTTAAGTCAGTGAATGAATACATAAAGAATGTGACAGGAGAAATATTCCCAGTACCTGGCATTATGCTGTGAGTGTGGTAAATGTTTAATATGTCTGTTTTAGGCTGGACGCGGTGGACCATGCCTGTAATCCCACCACTTTGGGAGGCCAAGGCAGGCACATCATGAGGTCAAGAGATTGAGACCATCCTGGCCAACATGGTGAAACCCTGTCTCTACTAAAAATACAAAAATTAGCTGGACACGGTGGCGCACACCTGTAGTCCCAGCTACTCGGGAGGCTGAGACAGGAGAATTGCTTGAATCTGGGAGGTGGAGGTTGCAGTGAGCCGAGATTTCGCCACTGCACTCTAGCCTGGCGACAGAGTGAGACTCTGTCTCAAAAAAAAAAAAAAAAAAATCTCTGTTTTAATGAGATATCTATAATGTAATGTAACTTGATTAATATAGTTTTACTTTTTTTAGTAGTCTTTCTCTTTTAAAAATTGAGCTATAATTTACGTGTAATAAAATGCACATATTTTAAATGTATAATTTATTTTGAAAAATATATGCATCTATTTAACCACAATGGCAATAAAGATAAAGAACATTTTGATCACTCTGGAAAGTTCCTTAGTATACATTTCTACTTCATTCGCCTGACTCCCCACCCCTGATCATTGCTTTGATTTCTATCATTGTCCATTAGTTTTACCTCTTCTACATATGAATAGAATTACCAGTATGTGCCCTATTGTGTCTGGATTCTTTCACACAACAGTAGTTTTTAAGTTCATCTTTGTTACCGTGTGATCAGTAATTCATTCCTTGGTATTTCTGAGTAGTATTTCAGTGTAGAAATATATCATAGTTTGTTTATCCATTCTCTGTGGCATTTGGGGTTAAACAAAACTGCGGTGAACATTTCTGTGAAAGTATTTGTGAACATTTATTTTCATTTTTATTGGTTAAATTCGTGTGAGAGGAACTGCTGAATCATAGCTGCCAAGAAATACTCTAAAAATGGTTGTACACTTTTACACTCCTACTAACAATGTATGGGAGTCCCAAGGGCTTTGTATTATTGCCAACCACTGGTGTTATTAGTTGTGTCAATTTTAGCCATTCTGATGATTATGGCCATGTTTTTTTGTTTGTTTGTTTTTGTCTTTGTTTTGTTTTGAAATGATGCTTCGCTCTTGTTGCCCAGGCTGGAGTGCAATGATGCAATTGTGGCTCACCACAACCTCCACCTCCCGGGTTCAAGAGATTCTGCTGCCTCACCCTCCCAAGTAGCTTGGATTACAGACATGCATCACGACACCTGGCTAATTTTATATATATTTTTAGTAGAGATGGGTTTTCTCCATGTTGGTCAGACTGGTCTCGAACTCCTGACCTCAGGTGACCTACCTGCCTTGGCCTCCCAAAGTGCCGGGATTACAGGTGTGAGCCACTGTGCCTGGCCATGGCCATGTTTTAATTTGCATTTCTCTGATGATTAACACTGTTAATTATCATTTCCACATACTGATTATCCATTTATATATATCCTTTTGTGAAATGCCCAAGTTGTACCTGTACCCTTTTAAAATTGGATTGTTTATTGTTTACTGCTTTGTGGGAGTTGTCTTAGCTATTTATAAGTGCTTTATCAGATATATGCATTGCAAATATTGTCTTCCAATCCCTGGGTTGGCCTTTTTTTTTTACCTCTTTTTTTTGATGTTCAGGTTTAAAATTTGTATAAAGTCCAACTTACCAATTTTTTATTTTATGCATAGTAGTTTTTGTATCTGGTTTAAGAAATCTTTGTCTAACCTAAGGTGGCACCATCACCTGTGTTTCTTTATAGAAGCTTTATAATTTTACCTTTTTCATAAAGTCCTATTTTAAATTAGCAAAGAATACAAATTCACAAATAAGTTTGGTAATAAAGCTTTTTTTATTATTGCTGAGATATACTTCACATTCTGTAAAATTTACTCTTCTGAAGTGCGTGATTCAGTGTTTTAGATTCGTTTGGTGGTGGTTGTTTTGTTGTTGTTTTTGTTTGTGGTACATTTACAAAGTTTTTTGGTGACCACCACCACTGTCTAATTCTAGAACATTTCATCTCCCCAGAAAGAAACCCCATACACATTGCAGTCATTATGGATTTGCCTATTCTGGACAAGTCGTATAAATGGAATCATCATACGTAGCCTTTTTGTGTTTGGCTTTTTTCCCTTAATTTAATGTTTTCAAGGTTCATCCATGTAGTATGCATTCTTTTTATGGCCAGATAGTTCATTGTATTGACATACCACATTTTGTTTATTCATGAGTTGATGGACATGACTTTTAACTTTTTAAAGAAAGCACGTTTGTTTTTTCTTTTTTTTTTCCAGATTGTGGAATCCATTCACTCCTGAAATATTTAGTGCCTATGATATTACATTTACTTGGGGATATATAGTTTTACTCATTTACGAAGCTTGGGACTGGAAATTCAATGATGAATAAGATCTTCCCTCAGGGAACTTTTTTTTCTAGTGGAAGAAACAGGCATGTGAACAGATAAATTACAGGACAATCTGATGAAGATACTATTAGATTTATAATCTAAGGTAAAGTGTAATCCCAAAAGTCAGTGGCTAACTCTGCTTAGAGGAATGAATAAGAACTTTATAGAGGAAGTGACATTTAGAGCTAGATCTTTAAGAATAAATAAGAGTTTGCCAGAGAGAGTGAGAATATTTCAGGTAGAAGACATGGCTTGTACAAAGGCATGGACTTGATATATCTTGGCACCTTTGAGAAGATCAGTATGATGATAATTATGGGTAACATGAAAGGAGTCCAGAAAAGCAGATCTGGGCCAGCCCATGAAGAGCTTTACATCTAAGGAAAGGAACTTGGATTTTATTCTTTGGGTGTTTGGGAGACCAAAGGAGTTTGGCTAAATGAGATGGCATCACTGCTTATATAAGGTCTATTAGAAGACCTCATATCTAACGAAGCCCAGCTTTTTATTTTTTCCAGAAAATTTTGTCCATATTAGGCACCTTTTAAAAAATGGATATACTGGCCAGGTGTGGTAGCTCGTGCTGTCTGTAATCCCAGCAGATTACTTGAGGCCAGTAGTTTGAGACCAGCCTGACCAACATGGCAAAACCTGTCTCTACTAAAAATATAAAAATTAACTGGGTGTGGTGGCACATACTTGTAATTTCAGCTAATTGGGAGGCTGGGGCAGAAGAATCTCTCAAGCTCAGGAGGCAGAAGTTGCAGTAAGCCGAGATCATGCTACTGCACCCAGCCTGGGAGACAGAACGAGACTCTGTGTCAAAAACAAAACAAAACAAAACAAAAACCAAAAAGAAAGAATATACCTCCCCTCAACACAAACCATTCTCTCACTACCACCTTCTGTCATAGTTTATTGACTTACCTGAAATTATCATGTTAATTTATTTCTTTGCTTAACTACTGTTGTATCTTTCTTCCAGAGCAGGTTCTTTCTTGTCTTGCCCTAACCACTGCTTGACACATAGTAGTTACATATCTGTATTTAATGAATAAATGAACTATTCTACCTCTAATATCTTAAATTCTAGGATCCTGCCCTGTGAATTATAGCCTCCTATTCCTTGTACTGTCTGTCTTGCACTCTCCTTTGCGTTTTTTTCATCTCTTTGACCCTACTGCCTCCATTTTCTTCTGTTATCCTTGTTCCATCACTGTGTTCCCTAACTAGCTTAGATCAATTCAGCTGTATTCTTGTCAGTCTTCTACTCCATTTCCATAGCCTTTCTTTTCTTCCATATACCTGTCAAAACCCTTACCTTGGCACGGTCTGATCCAAATTCAAGCCCATGAGGTCCTACTGGAGAAAATCACCTAACTGTAGTTTGCAGCCAGTACATCGTCCTAGGTCGTAGTCTTCAACATTATGTAGATGTACAGCGTTGCCTGGAAATCTTATGTTTTGTATTCAACATACACTCATGCACTAGTGAATGATGGGGCTCTGTTCTGAGGAATGCATTTTTAGCAATTTTGTTGTTGTGCAAACATCACAGAGTGTACTTACACACACCTAGATGGATGGTATAGTTGGCTACACACCTAGGCTGTATGGTAATAGCCTTTTGCTCTTAGGCTACAAACTTGTACAGCATATTGCTGTGCTGAACACTGTAAACAGTTGTAACAAAATGGTAAGTATTTGTGTATCTAAACATATCCAAACATAGAAAAGGTACAGCAAAAATATGGTTTAAAAGATAAAAAGTCGGTCGGGCACAGTGGCTCACACCTGTAATCCCAGCACTTTTGGAGGTTGAGGCAGGCGGATCACCTGAGGTCAGGAGTTTGAGACCAGCCTGACCAACATGGTGGAACCACATGTCTACTAAAAATATAAAAATTAGCCAGGCGTGATGGCATGATGGCACACGCCTGTAAACCTGGCTACTGGGGAGGCTGAGGCAGGAGATTCACTTGAACCCAGGAAGCGGAAGTTGTAGTGAGCCGAAACTGCACCACTGCACTCCAGCCTGGGCGACAGACTGAGACTGCATCTCCAAAAAAAAAAAAAGATAAAAAGTGGTACACCTATTTAGGGCACTTAGCGTGAATGGATCTTGTGAGACTGGAAGTTACTGGGTGAATCAGTGAGTGAGTAGTCAGTGACTGTGAAAAACCTAGGACATTGTTGTACACTACTGTAGATTTTATAAATAAGCACTGTATACTTAGGCTACATTAAATTTATTAAAAAATGTTTTTCTTCAATAATAAAATTAACCTTAGCTTATTGTAACCTTTTTACTTATAAACTTCATAATTTTAAAATCTTTTGAACTGTTGAACTGTTGTGTAGTAACACTTTGCTTAAGACACAAACACATTGTACAGCTGTACAAACATATTTTCTTTCTTTATGTCCTTACTCTATAAGCTTTTTCAGTTAAAAATTTTTAAGCTTTTTGTTAATAACTGAGACACAAACACACCATTAATCTAGGCCTACATAGAGTCAGGATTATCAGTATCACTATCTTCCATCTCCACATCTTGTCCCACTGTAAGGTCTTTAGAGGCAGTAACACACATGGAGCTGTCAGCTCTTATGCTAATAATGCCCTTTTCTGGAATACCTCTTGGAGGATCTGCCTGAGGCTGTTTCACAGTTAATTTTTTTGTAAGTAGGAGTACACTTTAAAATAATGACAAAAAGTGTAGTAAATTCATAAACCAGTAACATAGTCTTTTTTTTTTTTCAGTCTGTTGCCCAGGCTGGAGTGCAGTGGCACAGTCTTGGCTTACTGCAACCTCTGCTTCCTGGGTTCAAGCGATTCTCCTGCCTCAGCCTCCCGAGTAGCTGCGACTACAGGTGCATGCCACCATGCCTGGCTAATTTTTTTTCTTTTTGTACTTTTAGTAGAGACGGGATTTCACCATGTTAGCCAGGATGGTCTCAATCTCCTGACTTTATAATCTGCCCGCCTCGGCCTCCCAAAGTGCTGGGGTTACAGGCGTGAGCCACTGCACCTAGCCAACGTAGTCTTTTGTTATCAAGTATTGTGTATTTACATAATTGTATCTATAATACCTTCATATGACTGGCAGTGCAATAGGTTTGTTTACATGAGCATCACCACAAAACAATATTTTGTGCTACCATGTGATGACAGCTACAGTGTTACTAGGCAATGGGAGTTTTTGAACTGCATTATAATCTTATGAGACCACCATCATATATATAGTTTGTTGTTGACCAGAACGTATGACTGTATTTTATTTCCCAACAACCGCTATTATCTTTTTTACTCTCTACTATCCCCACGTCTTACCACCTTTCCCTTACTTCCGTTCACCTGCTTGACAAGGAAAATGGATCTCTTAGCTATGGATTCCCTCCGCACCTTACCTTCATATCTACAAATCTTTGTGCACCCATGTACATCTTTATCTCCCTTCTTTCCATCCTAGTGTGAGAGTTATTTTCTTTGAGCTAATCCTTTCACTTGTGCTCTATATCCTGTTCTCTACTTCCTCAGAGGCGTTGTGTTTCTCCTTGACCTCACATTCTGTCATCAACATACATGTAAACCTGTTCATGCCGTGGTATTTCTTTTTCTTTTCTAAAATATTCTTTTTCATTGGTTTCCATGAGACCCCTTTCCCTATTTTCATCCTTTGTCAGTCTGTTCCTTTACAGTTTCCTTTGCATAGTGTGAAAGCACAATTTAGTAGAAACAGTTGAGTGTGATGCAAGTCATTGTGGTTTAAGGAGGAGTCTCTGCTTTAGCCTGGATGTCTAGGTAGGTCTTTGTCATTTACTACCACACAGACATTTGCTGATTAGACAGAAGAAAACTAAAATTATATTTTCTGTCAAGAATTTGGGATGAAGATGTTTTATGTTGCCAGTTATACATAGTTTCACATACGTTGACAGAGTTAGGGTTAAGGCTCTCTTAAGGAAGTGAAGAATTGTGCCTGGTGGACAACCCACACAATGGCCAAAAATATTCACAAACTGTACCTCTGACAAAAGTCTAATATACACAATCTATAAGGAATTTAAACAATTTAACAAGCAAAAACAACTCCTATAAAAAGTGAGCAAAACTATGAACAGACACTTCTCAAAAGAAGACATCCAACCTGCCAAAAAAACATGAAAAAATGCTCATCATCACTAATCATCAGAGAAAGACAAATCAAAACCACAATGAGATACCATCTCACACCAGTCAGATTGGCTGTTATTAAAAAGTCAAAAAATAACAGGTGCTGGTGAGGCTGTGGGGCAAAGGGAATGCTTATACACCATTGATGGAAATGTAAAGTAGTTTAGCCACTGTGGAAAGCAGTTTGAAGATTTGTCAAGCAACTTTGAAAGAGAACTACCATTTGACTCCACGATCTCATTACTGAGTATATAAAAGAAAACAAGTTTACCAAAAAGACACATGCACTTGTATGTTCATTGCAGCATTGTTCACAATAGCAAAGGCATGGAATCAACCTAGGGTCCCATCAGTGGTGGATTGGATAAAGAAAATGTGGTACATATGTACTATGGAATACTATGCACAATTGCTTCAAAGAGAATAAAATACCTAGGAATCCAACTTACAAGGGATGTGAAGGACCTCTTCAAGGAGAACTACAAACCGCTGCTCAATGAAATAAAAGAGGACACGCACAAATGGAAGAACATTCCATGCTCATGGATAGGAAGAATCAATATAGTGAAAATGGCCATACTGCCCAAGGTAATTTATAGATTCAGTGCCACCCCCATTAAGCTACCAATGACTTTCTTCACAGAATTGGAAAAAACTAAAGTTCATATGCAACCAAAAAAGAGCCCTGATTGCCAAGACAATCCTAAGCCAAAAGAGCAAAGCTGGAGGCATCACGCTACCTGACTTCAAACTATACTACAAGGCTACATTAACCAAAACAGCATGGTACTGGTACCAAAACAGAGATATACACCAATGGAACAGAACAGAGCCCTCAGAAATAATACCACACATCTGCAACCATCTGATCTTTGACACATCTGACAAAAACAAGAAATGGGGAAAGGATTTCCTATTTAATAAATGGTGCTGGGAAAACTGTCTACCCTTAAGTACAAAGCTGAAACTGGATCTCTTCCTTACACCTTATACAAAAACTAATTCATGATGGATTAGAGACTTAAATGTTAGACCCAAAACCATAAAATCCCTAGAAGAAAAGCTAGGCAATACCATTCAGGACATAGGCATGGGCAAGGACTTCATGCCTAAAACACCAAAAGCAATGGCAACAAAAGCCACAATTGACAGATGGGATCTAATTAAACTAAAGAGCTTCTGCACAGCAAAAGAAACTACCATCAGAGTGAACAGGCAGCCTACAGAATGGGAGAAATTTTTGCAATCTGCTCATCTGACAAAGGGCTAGGATCCAGAACTACAAAGAACTCAAACAAATTTACAAGAAAAAACGAACCCCATCAAAAAGTGGGCAAAGGATATGAACAGACGCTTCTCAAAAGAAGACATTTATGCAGCCAACAGACAGATGAAAAAATGCTCATCATCACTCACCATCAGAGAAATGCAAATCAAAACCACAATGAGATACCATCTCACGGGAGTTAGAATGGGGATCATTAAAAAGTCAGGAAACAACAGGTGCTGGAGAGAATGTGGAGAAATAGGAACACTTTTACACTGTTGGTGGGACTGTAAACTAGTTCAACCATTGTGTAAGACTGTGGCAATTCCTCAAGGATCTAGAACTAGAAATACCATTTGACCTGGTGATCCCATTACTGGGTGTATACCCAAAGGAGTATAAATCATGCTGCTATAAAGACACATGCACACGTATGTTTATTGTGGCACTATTCACAATAGCAAAGACTTGGAACCAACCCAAATGTCCATCAGTCATAGACTGGATTAAGAAAATATGGCACATATACACCATGGAATACTATGCAGCCATAAAAAAGGATGAGTTCATGTCCTTTGTAGGGACATGGATGCAGCTGGAAACCATCATTCTCAGCAAACTATCACAAGGACAGAAAACCAAACACCGCATGTTGTCACTCATAGGTGGGAATTGAACAACGAGAGCACTTGGACTCAGGAAGGGGAACATCACACACCAGGGCCTGTTGTGGGGTGGGGGGAGGGGAGAGGGATAGCATTAGAGATATACCTAATGTAAATGACGAGTTAATGGATGCAGCACACCAACACGGCACATGTATACATATGTAACAAACCTGCACATTGTGCTCATGTTCCCTAGAACATAAAGTATAAAAAAATTATATATAAAAGACAAAAAAACTGATTCGTATTTTAGTTCCCCTGTTAAAAAGGTAAACCCTAAAGGAGCAGTTTCACTCATACAGAGACCCTTGTGAAATTTTACTATTTACTGTCCTAACTTATTGTTTGTTCCAAGTTAATTAGATAACTGGTCTAACTAGTCTATATCTTAATCAGTAAATGTCTGTATTCATTTTCAAGGCTTATATCTAGTTAGCATGATCATTTCCTTATTTTACAAAATGTCTGAGAACATAAAATCAGGTATTTTTCCCAAAAATTGACTAAATGATATTTTGGTCCTTCGTTATTCATCTGAATAGTTATAAATGCAAGAGAATATAGTGACCCATTTCATTGTCTTAAACTTTTTTCGTATTTTGTGGTTTTACTCTTTCTTCCTACTACAATAATTGACTAAATAATATTTTATTAAGTAAATTGACTCAACAATTGACTTAAAAAAAAGAGAAAATGTGGTACATATGTACTATGGAATGCTACACAGCCATAAAAAAGAATGAAATCCTGTCCTTTGCAGCAACACGGAGGCAGCTGGAGGCCGTTATCCTGAGTCAATTAATGCAGGAACAGAAAATCAAATAGCACATATTCTCAGTTATAAGTGGGAGCTAAACAGTAGATACTCGTGGACATAAGGATGGCAACAATAGATACTGAGGACTAGTAGAACAAGGCAGGAGGGAGAAGGGCAAGAGTTGAAGAACGTAATGGTTGGGTTCTGTGCTCACTCTCTGGGTGACAGCATCAATTGTACCCCAAACCTCAGCATCATGAGATATATGGATGTAACTCCTGAGTATGAAAGTTGAAATTATGAAAAATGAATATCCTGTTGTAACTAATAAGAAACAGCTCCTGGCATGTCAGTTCTCCCATTTCTTAGCAGCTGTCCTGTGATTTGTATTGTGTTCAGTTCACCGGATATTTGTCATTTGGTTTGTTTTCTCTTTCCCTTCTTCCCTACCTCATCCACCCCATTAATCTTTTAAATTGTGGAATGTAATGGATATATAAAAGTACATAAAACAAGTGTGTTGTACTGTTTAAATACATACTGTAAAGATCCATGTCAGCACTATCTGGTCAAAACAGAACGTTGTCATTGCCCCAGTTCACCTGTTATGTCCCTTTTCTGGTTACACTTTTCCCTCCACCTTACTCCTAGAAGTAATTACTCTCCAAACTCTGGAGGTCGTTACTTACTTTTTTTTCTTTATATTTTAAAAACTAAGTATGCACCCCTAGACAAACATTGCCCGTTTTTAATCTCTATATATATAAGTGGAAAAATACAGTAGCTATCTGTGTGTGTGTGTGAGTCGTCGTCTGATTTCTTTTGCTTGTGGTCTATCCATTTTTGCCTATAGCTGAAATTCATTCATTGTGATAAATTTTTCTGGAGTGGAATTGCTGGTATCAACTTCATTTTTACTGGAATTCGTTTGTGTGTATATATGTATACACACATGTATATAATAAAGTATACACACACATGCAGATATATATACACACAAAAAAAACATTTATATATATATATATATAGACTTTTTCAAAAACTTTTCTAAAGAGATTGTACCAATTTATTTATTTTTATTTTTATTTTTTGAGACAGGGTCTCATTCTGTCACCCAGGGTGGAGTACAGGGGCATGATCACAGCTTGCTGTAGCCCCGACCTTCCAGGCTCAAGCGATCCTCCCACTGCAACCTCTTAAGTAGCTAGGACTACAGATGCATGCTGCCATGTCCGGCTAATTTTTTTAACTTTTTGTAGAGATGGGGTCTCACTATGTTGTCCAGGTTAGTCTTGAACTCCTGGGCTCAAGTGATCCTCCTACCTTGGACTCCCAAAGTCCTGGGATTACAGGTGTGAGCCACTGCACCCAGGAGTTGTGCCAGTTTATATTCATACCAACAGCATATGAGAATTTTCACTATACTTGATTGCTTTCTACTTTTTTTTTTGTTTGTTTTTTGTCTTGTGAGTCCTTTGCTATTATTTAAACGAAAGCCATTTCATTTTTCACATTTCCATATTGGAGAAATAGTAAAAAACTACTTAAAAATATGGGTTAACCTTATTATGTCATCTTGGTCCATCACATGAAATCAGTACTTATTTTCATTATGTTAAATATACTTATGTATATTTATTAAGTTAATGCTTTTAAAAATGATATAGGATAACTATATATATACTAAGTGATAGTTACTACTATTATTTTTAAATAAAAATAATTTTGTTTTGCCTTTATTTTTACTTTAAAGTTTTCAGCCATGAACTGGTGATATTTTATATACAGATCTATATATTATTTAACAATAAGATAATTTTGGGCTTTTATTATATAGGTTTATTTCTAAGAATGTATATGGAATATTTATTAATGTAACTCTAATGGATCTTTACTTTTCTTTCAAGTTGGCCTTTACCAGAGTTTGATCCAAGCCAGATTCGACTGATTGTATATCAAGACTGTGAAAGACGAGGGAGAAATGTTTTGTTTGACTCCAGTGTTAAGAGAAAAAATGAGGACATATCAGTATCGGTGAGCATCATTATTGATTTGGTTGACTTTTAATGTTGAATATTTTGATAATTCCAGTATTATCAAACTGGATAATTGGGACTGAGACAGAAGAAAATAACTGGATGTTGGGGCTGAGGGAGAAGGAAATGTTTGGTGAATCTAACATTTTAGTTTGAATAGCTGAGGAGTGGTTTGATGCTTAAGAGTCACAGAATTGGAGATGGTCAAGCAGACAGTTGAAATCCAAGGCTAACTACAATGCGATAAGCATGTCTTATTTGTATTTAGATTGCTAACAACAGCTCAGCAGAACTTGGCTGAGGCTGATTTTTTTTTTAAATTATCTTGATTATTTTTGATTACTTTTTTGGCAAGCATTTATTGAAGTTTTTTTTTTTTTTTTGTATTTGATAGTATCCTATTGAATTTCAACATATGACCTCTCCTTTACTCTTAATTTTGATTAATGCTATTCATTGTGTGTTTGTGCAGCTTTTTCTTTTTTATGTTAAACAGCTCTGTAAGAATTGACTCATGCTGTTTTTTGAACTCTCCTTGCATACCTTTTCTGGGATGATGCTTCATTAGTCTCATTAATTTCTCTCCTGCTGATGTATTCCTTCTTCCCTCTCAGCTTTTCTCTTTGCTTGGAAACATTCACAAAGCCTCTTTACTCAACACTAACAAAATATTTTTTACTTTTTCCTTCAGGTTTGTGTTTGTCTAGTTCAGGCTACTATAACAAAGTACTGTAGACTGGGTGCCTTAAACAAGAAACTTTTGTTTCTCCTAGCGTATTTGGGTTTTTTGTGAGGCCTCTCTTCTGGGTTGCAGACTGCTGACTTCTCACTCTACCCTTACATGGTGGAAAGAAGGCAAGAGAACTCTTCACAGTCCTTTTTATAAGGGCACCAACCCCATTCATGAGGACTTCATTCTTATGACCTAATCACCTCCTAAAGTTCCCACCTCCCTAATATCATATGTTGGGTTAGGACGCCATATGAATTTTGAGGAGACACAAGCATTCAGTCCATAACAGTGTCCTCTCTCTTTTCCCATCCCTGGCCTCTTTATCCCTCTCAGTCATCTTTCTTGGTGTCTGTTAGTGTCTCTCATTTTCCCTTTGTCTCTCTATCACTCAGGCTCTCTAGAGTGTCTCTTCTCAGTCTCTGTATCTGTTGGTCTCTCCTTGGTCTTCTCTGTCTCTTGGTGTCTCAGTAGTAATATATTGACTCTCTTCTCAAACTATCCAGTTATTACTCAACTTTCTGAAATTTGCCTATAAGTCTACTCTTCTTTTTATTATCAAAGTTTTCTAGAAATTTGTCAGTGTCTGGAAATCAAACATTGTTGACTACTTCCGGTCTCATTTATTTTATTATGCCTTTATCCTGTATACTATCTCCCTTAGTTGAAAATTTATCCTCCTTCAGGGTTTATTTTATGGCAACTTTATGAATCCTTTCTGATTTTCTCTAGGTAAATTTATTTTCTCCTCCATCAGAATTCTCATAGTTCGTTACTCACTTTCATAGCCTTCTATATAATAGCTGTATTTGTATGTGTATTTGTTACTAGACTGGGAAAAAAAATCTTAAAATAAAAAATTATCCTGTTACTCACCTTTATTTCCTACACTGCACACTGCCTTACATGTGGTAAGTACTTAGGACATATTTTGATCAGTTGTAATTACTGTTAGGAAGTTTATTTTCAAAATCCTGTAAATACTTCCTGAAGATTTTATGTCTTCCTTTTGAACACTACTGTACATATTGAAATACTCATTGTTTGTCCTGGGTTCTATATATGGAAAGAAGGACATTGTGTTGTAAATTTTTTTAAACTTTGTACATTATAATTTGGGTTCATACATAATAATGACGTTATGTTTAAGCATTAGCAGTTTGCTGGATGAAAGTAAATTATTCAGCTTTGCTGTATTTGTACAATATTCTATTTTGCTATGGTAAATGTTGAAGTTACTTCTCATGTTCTTCTTTCTTAGTTTTAAAAAACTTTCCTTAGTTTAAAACAATTTACAAGAGAGAATAAGGACTACAAATACTATTTTGACCATTCAGTATACCAAAGCTTTTTATTTTTTTGAGACAGGGATTTTTGTTATTGTTGTTGTTTGTTTTCTTGAGACAGGGTCTTGCTCTCTCGCCCAGGCTGAAGTGCAGTGGTAGTCTCAGCTCACTGCAACCTCTGCCTCCCAGGCTCAAGCAATTCTCATGCCTCAGCCTTGCGAGTAGCTGAGATTACAGGTGTGCACACCACGCCTGGGTAATTTTTATATTTTTAGTAGAAATGGGGTTTCGCCATGTTGGCCAGACTGGTCTCGAACTTCTAGGCTCAAGCTCTCCGCCTGCTTTGGCCTCATAAAGTGCTGGGATTACCAGCGTGAGCCACCTTGCCCGGCCTATTTACCAAAACTTTTATTGAAAACATTCTTTTTAAAAAAATGAGAATATGATGTCACCATGAGTTATAAACAGAAAGTCAAGCTTTAGAATGTGAAGCTTACAAAATTGTTTTACTCTGTTCCCTTTATCAAAAAAGAAATTAAAACATTTTCTCATTTGGAAACAGCGTCCATCTGTCCTGCTATGTTGCCCAGCCTGGACTTGAATTCCTGGGATCAAACAGTCCTCCCTCTTCAGGCTGCTTAGGACAGTTTGTTATCAGCCTGAATCTGAATTTTAAGATTATTTTTGAAAAAATGTCATTCGAAAGTTGCCAGGTAGGAGTAGAAGGTAGTAATATTTGGGCCCACCCAATATGTTTGAGTGTATTTAGTTAAATCAAAATCCTATTGATTGTTTACTTTGAAGCTATTTCAGCATTAAAAAATAGTCATTGTAAAAATACTTATTGAAGTCCTTTTAAATGTGTAAGACACATGGCAGTTTTCCTTGTAAAGATTATAGATTATCATAACTCACTTTTAGTACCTTTTATCTGGAGTGGGAGAGAAGACAATATTTCACAGTGGAATATTGATCCATTTCTGCTTTTGGTTGAACCAAAGAATTGTCAATGAAGACTATAACAGCAGTTTATGAACATAAGCAGATCATTTTTGTATTTCCATGCAACACAGACATTGTGCATGTAGAGTATATTTAATGGGTTTTTGGAGAAAATTAGGAAGCTATGTATTTTATTTCATTTTAAATTCTATACAAAGTGAACTACATAAATGCTTTGATTATGTTTCAGAAACCAGAGTACTTTGCATGCTCAAATAGTGTCTTATGTAAGTTTAAATAAAATTGTTAATCAAGTGTATAGCTTTCTCAGAACTCGTTTTTTCAGATCTATTATATTTGATGAAAAATGACTGTTGAACTATAAAACCCAATTAAAGTGAATATGTGTAGTGATCTTAAAGAAGTGTTACTGGAAAGGGGTCCGGATCCAGACCCCAAAAGAGAGTTCTTGGATCTTGAGCAAGAAATAATTCAGGGCAAGTCTGTAAAGTGAAAGCGAGTTTATTAAGAAAGTAAAGGAATAAAGAATGGCAACTCCATAGGCAGACCAGCCCTGAGGCCTGCTGATGGTGGATTTTTATGATTATTTCTTGATTGTGTGCTAAACAAGGGGTGAATTATTCGTGCCTCCCATTTTTTACACCATATAGGGTAATTTACTGACGTTTCCAGTGGCATTTGTAAACTGTCATGGCACTGGTGGGAGTGTAGTAGTAAGGACGACCAGAGGTCACTCTTGTCGCCATCTTGGTTTTGGTGCATTTTAGCCAGCTTCTTTACTGCAACCTTTTTCATCATCAAGGTCTTTGTGACCTATATCTTGTGCCAACCTCCTATCTCCTCCTGTGACTTAGAATGCTTTAACCATCTGGGAATACAGCCCAGTTGGTCTGAGCCTCATTTTACCCAACCCCTATTCAAGATGGAGTTGCTCTGGTTGAAACACTTCTGACAGAAGAACTTTCCCATGTTAGAAAAAAATATTGAGATGTGGTTTCGATATGAGCACTAACATAGCCAAATGGATCCATTGTGATTTTATCACGCTATTTTCCTTATCCTAGACATTGTTTTTATGTCAGTAACAGTGCAATGCTATTTCATGAGTTCCCAGTGAGGTTATATGACCATTCACATGTATCAGCTTTCACTGATTGTAAACAAGAATAAAGTTGTACATTAGTAAATTCAGGGAACTTTGGAAAGGTGAATATAGATTTTAAGATATGGGAAACACTCTGAAGTATCATACAGTGCTAATTGAATAGTTGAGTCTTATTTATGATATCAAATTTGCACATAGTATTTGGTTAGATAATTGGATTTAAGTTAATATACAGAAATCAGTAAGCTCAATATATGCAAATAGCTTCCAGTTTGAACACATAAAAGTGAAACATTCATTTAAAATAGCTATAATGACAAAGTTGCCTATGCGTAAACTTAACAAAATCTGTAAGTTTAGAACTTTAAAAGTCTTCTTAGGCTGGGCATGGTGCCTCACGCCTGTAATCCCAGCACTTTGGGAGGCCGAGGCAGGCGGATCACGAGGTCAGGAGATTGAGACCATCCTGGCTAACACGGCGAAACCCTGTCTCTACTAAAAATACAAAAAATTAGCCGGGCGTGTTGGCAGACGCCTCTAGTCCCAGCTACTCAGGAGGCTGAGGCAGGAGAATGGCGTGAAACTGGGAGGCAGAGCTTGTAGTGAGCCAAGATCGCGCCGCTGCAGCCTGGGCGACAGAGCGAGACTGCATCTCAAAAAAAAAAAATTCTTCTTAAGGGACGTAAGAGCATACCTTCACAAATGGAAAGACAAAACATATTCTGTGGCAGTAGTCAATGTTATAAAGTTGTCCAAAGTGCTTTGTAAAATAATGCTATCACAGAAACAGTGTTATCCTTATTTTTGTGTTTGGGGTGGGGGTAGTGTCTGGAACTAAATAGTGGATTCTAAAGTTCAGATGGAAAAAAATTAGCAATGATTGGTTGGAAAACTCTGAAAAAGAAGGGCAGTGAGGATGAGCCAGTCCTATCACATTTGAAAATATACTTCACAGTCTCAGTATTTAAGACAGTGTGTTATTGATGCATAAATAGGCAATAGACTAATGGAACAAAATGGAGGATCAGAAATACATCCAAATACATGCAGGAATTTTGGTATATGATTAAGGCATCATCTTAAATGGTGTTGAGACAATTAGCCATGTGGAAGAAAGATTAATTTGGACTCACATTATTACTACTTACTATTATTATTATTTTAGAGATGGGGTCTTGCTGTTTTATCCAGGCTGGCCTCAAAGTCTTGGGCTCAAGTATGAGTCACTGTGCCCAGCCTTAATTTGGATTCATATCTTACAGTGTACATCAGGATGAAACCAAGTATATCAAACATTTAAATATAAAAATATAGAACTATAACATTACAAAAGAAAAAATGAGGGAGTTCTTATATATCTGTGCAGTGGAAAAGGTATTCTAGGCTGGGTGTAGTGACTCACGCCTGTAAACCCAGCACTTTGGGAGGCCAAGATGGGTGAATTGAGGCCAGGTGTTTGAGACCAGTCTGGCCAACATAGGAAGACCCCGTCTCTACAAAAAACATAAAAATTAGCTGGGTGTGGTGCTGAGTGTCTGTAGTCCCAGCTACTGGGAGACTGAGGCAGAAGAATTGCTTGAGTCCAGGAAGTGGAGGTTGCAATGAGTCAGGATCACACTACTGCACTCTAGCCTAAGTGACAAAGCAAGACCCTCTCCCCGGCCTGCTAAAAAAAAAAAAAAAAAAAAAAAAAGGCCAGATGCAGTGGCTTATGCCTGTAATGGCAGCACTTTGGGAGGCTGGAACGCTGAATCACATGAGGTCAGGAGTTCAAGATCAGCTTGGCCAACATGGTGAAACCCTGTCTTTGCTAAAAAAAAAAAGGACAATAATTAGCCGGGTGTGGTGGCACACACCTGTAGTTTCATCTACTAGGGAGGCCGGGACACAGTAATTGCTTGATCACAGGAGGCAGAGGCTACAGTGAGCCAAGATTGCAGTCATGCCACTGCACTCCAGCCTGGGCAACAGAGTGAGACTCTGTCTCAAGCAAAGATATTTCTAACTATGAGTTAAAATTCAGAAGCCATAAACTAAAAGATTGACAAATTTGACAGCCATTTTTTTTTAAACTTGCATGATAAAACAAACAAAACAACACCATAAGGAAAGTTAAAAGACAAATGGCAACCTGGGAAAACACTTTGACAATATAAAATGCCAACTGTTAATATAAAGAGTTCCTAGAAATCAAGAACCACTCAGTAGATAATTGAGTGAAGGATAAGAGCAGAGCGTTGATATACAAATTGCTATTACACGTTTAATAAAATCTTACATTTATAAGATCCTCTCCCTTATCCATAATTAAGAAAATGAAAATCAAAACTGTATTGAAGCTGGACATGGTGACACATGCCTGTAGTCCCAGCTACTCAGGAGGCTGAGGTGGGAGGATCGCTTGAGCTCAGGAATTTGAGGCCAGCCTGGGCAATATAGTGAGAACTCATCTCTTAAAAATAACAGCAGAAAAACCTATACTGAGATTTCAGGTCTTTCCTTTTCTAATGACAAAAACTAATGCCTGATGATCTGAGGTGGAACAGTTTCATCCTGAAACCATACCCCCACTACGCTACCCCAGCCTGCAGAAAAATTGTCTTGCATGAAACTGGTGCGTGGTGCCAAAAAGGTTGGCAACCGCTGTTGAGCACTAGGGAATACAGGTGAATAAAAAAAGACATAGTTCTTTTCCTCATAGAACTAACAATCTGACAGCAGAAAGAAACATTTAACAGATAATTACACAAATATGTGTAATGAAATGTGTATTTCAAGTAAGTCTAATAAAAGTAATGATAGCAGCAGCTAACTTACGTTAGCACTGACTGTAAAGAGTAAATTATGTAAAACAGAAGAGTACCATCATTATTCCAATTTACAGACGAAGAGGTTAAAGGATGACAATGTTTTAGTGAATTACCATGAAAGGACTTCATTTAGTCTAGGGAGATAAGAAGGTGAATTTTTAAGCTTACACTATGGGGGAAAAGTGCGTAAGAGTTAAGGTGAAAGAGGAAGCACTTGAGAGAGCTGGAAAGACATTCCAGGCTGAGGTAACCATGTATGTCCAGTCTCTGAAACAAAAGGCAGTTTGCTAGAGGAAGAAAAGGGGCATACTTCTGTTCTAGGACTAAAGCATAAAAACATGCCTAAAAGTGTGTACAAAAGGATGCACATACACACACATACTATTCTCCCATCAGTTCCTCAGCTGTTTCTCTACTCCCTCCCATCTTGAAGTCGTGACTTTTCTGAAACCAAACAGCAACAACTACAGTGGCAGATGGTCCTATAATGGGGGGACAAGGCGCAGTCAACAACAATCCCTCATGTAAGCACAGGACTTCTATAAGCAGGAATTGTAGGAAAAAGTGTTCAGTTTCGTATTATTTACTTTGTTATCTCAGATAAGTGATGCCAAACTTTAACCCACAAAAACAAATACCTTCAAATTATGCAAAAAAAGTTATAAATGTTACTGAAAAACACAACTGTCTTTCTATAACTAGGTTATAATTTTTATTAACTTTTTGAAACAATCACAAATAAGTTGCAAGTTCAATACAGAGAACTTTTGCTTTTCTGAATGGAATGAGAGTAAACTGCCTGCTTGATAACCCATCAACGTTGATTATTTCAATGTGTATTTCCTAAAAACATGAACATTCTTCTACGTAACCACAATACAGCAAAAATTCAGGAAATCTTTGATATATTATAACCTCAGATCCCATTAAAACTTGACAAGTTGTCCACATAACATCCTGGAGAACAAAAGGATCCAGTTGAGAATCTTGCATTGCATTTATTTGTTATATCTCTTTAGAGAGAGATCCCTCGTGTGCACAATTCAGAATAGGATTCGAACTCCTATGAGGATCTAATGCTGAGGCTGATGTGACAGGAGGTGGAGTGCAGGCGGTAATGCTCACTTGCCCACTGCTCACCACCAGCCATGTGGCCCGGTTCCTAACAGGCCATGGACTGGTACTGGTCTGCAGCCACCCCCTGGCTTAGAACACATAGTACTTAAATACTTTTGTTGACTGATGAAATGGTGGTTTGTGATAGTGGATAATTTAAGCCAACTGGGTTTAGATAACAGATTTACTAGCTCTTGTAACCTTGGTGAAGTTATTTAACCTGTTTGAGCGTCACGTTTCTCATCTATAAAATAGGGTTAATAATATCTACTATGCTCAGTATTAGAGAAAATGTACATTAAGGCCTGGCATTTTGTTGGTGATCAATAAGTAATAAGGTTATTAAGATGTGGTGAAGGAGACCCGTAGTAAAAATACCCATACTTTTATCAAGTGTTGAAACATACATGGAAATATCTAGTGAAGTCCCTGACTTCAATTATGTTAGCCCCTCATTTTAACTGTTTTCTAATAACAGTTGTATCTAGGTTGAATGCAGTGGCTCACACCTGTAATCCCAGCACTTTGGGAGGCCAAGGTGGGAGGATTACTTTAGCCCAGGAGTTTGACACCAGCCTGGGCAACATGATGAGACCTTGTTTCTACAAAAAGTAAAATTAGCTGGATGTGGTGGCATACGCCTGTAGACCCAGCTCTGTGGGGATAGCTAGGATACTATAACTATTATGTATAATATGTATTATATATGTGTGTATGTAAAAAATATATATATACACACACACACACACACATTCCCTTAAGTGTTGTTAGGTAGGGTTTTTCTTCCCATTAAACAAATAACAAATTAAGGTTTAGAGAGGTCAGTTAACTTGCTCAAGGATCCAGATTTTGAACTCATATCTAGTTCTAAAGCTTTTATTATTTTTACTTTAAATTTTTGGTTAGAGATAATTGGAGACTACTACATGCAATTTTTAATGATGCTTTTGGTGATGTTGGTAACTAGAAAACCATCAGTCTTCAGTAAATTTGACTTTAGTCAGATTATTTGTTCTAAAAACCTGCCTGAGGTTTGTTAAATGGAAGAATGGACATACTGGTAACTGTGATAAAGCAATGGAATACTTTTAGGAATATCACAGATGTTGGTGGATTGTAACTTTGGCAGTTGTGAGCAGTGAAAGATGTTGGGGAGGAAAAAGAGAAAGAGGAATAAAAAAAAAAGAAATACATTTTTCTTCCACACTGGATTGCACATTCATCTGGTCTTAAGTTCATTTTCTTATTAAAAATTTAAATATTACATGACTATATTCTCATTTCAATAGAATAAACATATGTATTTATGTACAGTTAAATCTAAAAGTCTCATTTGCATTTCTTTCATCCCTACATTTCTCCCCAGAAAAATAGGTAATTTTTTATAACAATGTTACTTATGTTTACTTGGGTTTGTTATTATATTTAAATGAATGAATAAGTATTTTTTAAACGGTCTCAGTTTTAATTTCTAATATGGGAAAACACTGATAATTATAACCCATATACACAAAAGACTCTTGGGATCCTCGATAACTTGTAAGAACGTTAAGGGTTGTTTTGTTTATTTGCTTTTTTTTTTTTTTTTTTTTTGAGACAGAGTCTCACTCTGTCACCCAGGCTGGAGTGCTGTGGTGCAGTCTCAGCTCACTGCCACCTTCGTCTCCCAGGTTCAAAAGATTCTTGTGCCTCAGCTTCCCAAGTAGCTGGAATTACAGGCATGTGCCACCACGCCCAGCTACTTTTTGTCTTTTAGTAGAGATGGGGTTTCTTGCTGTTGGTCGGTCTGGTCTTGAACTCTTGGTCTCAGGTGATCTGCCTGCCTCAGCCTCCCAAAGTGCTGGGATTACAGGTGTGACCCACCATGCCTGGCCCATAAAGGGGTTTTGAGACCAAATAATTTGAAAACTACTGAAATATATTATTACATCAGTATTAATGAACATCATGTAGGCCATGGTAATCTAGAAAATTCTCAGGATTTAATAATGTTGGCCAGAAATAACAAACCCCACAGATACTATTCTGGTTATAAGACAAAAAATAGAAAATACTGGAGAAAATATAGCAAAATGCAAATAGTCATATTAAGGTTGTATTATTTTGAGTTATTTCATTCTTGTTTTTTCCAAAGGTTTTTATACTTTGATGAAATTTGTATATGGTTAAAAATCTGTTAAAATATGAATGGAAATATTATCTGTATTTCAGAAACTCTGCAGTGATGCTCAAGTTAAAGTCTTTGGGAAATGCTGCCAACTGAAACCTGGAGGAGACAGTTCTTCCTCTTTAGATAGTTCTGTGACTTCATCTTCTGATATAAAAGACCAGTGTCTTAAGTACCAGGTAAGATCATTGAGGTCATTTATTTATTTATTCATTTATCAATATTTTTGAACATCATCCAATGAACTGTGGAGATATAATAGCAATTAGTCCTTATCTTCCTAGAGCTTGCATTGAAGCTGGAGAGACAGATAAGTAAGTTTATGAACTTTGACAAATCTGAGAATAAGAGATGTAGAGAGCTGTAGGTATAGGTTGCACGAGTATTTTCTCCTTATATTTCCCAATTCAGATTTAGATTGGGTTATCAGAATAATTTCTTATTTTACATACTTTTTCATTGTTTATGAAGATAAATACAAAATACCAATACAGTTTCCGTTGTATGAAATTAAAGTATGATTGGAAGTATACATAATACACAGTGTTATTTTTCAAAAGTAATGTGACTTCTTGTAAAACATGGAATTAAACGTATTAGCAAGTATAATACATAGGAACTTCTCTAAATGTATTACATTTTGTGTAATATCAGTGTTTGGTCTCATGCTCAGCAAGTGTCATCTGTTGTAAATTTATTTGTGTCATCCAAGTTTGCATTAATCACAAGTATTTTATATTTACACAGTATCAAAAATAAAATCTGGCTTTTTAATTACTGGTAATGAAATGATTGTGTTTTGATAGAAATTGATCTTTCTACCTAATCAATGGGACAAGCTGTGTGAAAAGAGTCTGAAATTACTAAATTCCAGATGGATTTACTGCACAGTTCCCCCTGCCTTCTTCTATTCTACCTCCCCTTTAGGCATGATACCTTAACAAATCCATAATAGTGCTGTGCCATACAACACCATCATGACTTACACCATTTTGCACAACTTTGAAAGTTTTGTGATTTTTAAAAAATTTAGCCATGTGGGCTGGGCACGGTGACTCATGCCTGTAATCCCAGCACTTTGGGAGGGTGAGACAGGCAGATCACCTGAGGTTGGGAGTTCGAGACCAGCCTGACCAACATGGAGAAACCCCATCTCAACTAAAAATATAAAAATAGGCATGGTGGCACATGCCTGTAATCCCAGCTACTCAGGAGGCTGGGGCAGGAGAATCGCTTGAACCCGGGAGGCGGATGTTGCGGTGAGCCAAGATTGCACCATTGCACTCCAACCTGGACAACAAGAGCGAAACTCTGTTTCAGAAAAAAAAAAAAAAAAAAGCCATGTGTGTAGTGTGAGCCTGTAGTCGCAGCTACTCAGGAGGCTGAGGTGGGAGGATTGCTTGAGCCCAGAAGTTCTAGGATGTGATAAGTTATGATCATGCCATAGCAACCCAGCCTGGGTGACAGAGTGAGTGAGACCTTGTCTCAATAAAAAATATGTATATAGGGTGGCTGGCAAGATGGCCAAATAGGAACAGCTCTGGTCTGTAGCTCCCAACAAGATCAAAGCAGAAGGCAGGTGATTTCTGCATTTCCAACTGAGTGAAAACAAAGCTGCTGGGAAGTTAGAACTGGGCGGAGCTCGTCGCAGCTCAGCAAAGCCACTGTAGCCAGACTGCCTCTCTAGATTCCTCCTGTCTGGGCAGGGCGTCTCTGAAAGAAAGGCAGCAGCCCCAGTCAGGGGCTTATAGATAGAACTCCCATCTCCCTGGGACAGAGTACCTGGAGGAAGAGGTGGCTCTGGGCACAGCCTCAGCAGACTTAAATGTTCCTGCCTGCTAGTTCTGAAGAGATCAGTGGATATCCCAGTACAGCGTTCAAGCTCTGGTAAGGGACAGACTACCTCCTCAAGTGGGTCCCTGACCTCTATGACTCCTCACTGGGAGACACCTACCAACAAGGGTCAACAGACATCTCATAGAGGAGAGCTCTGGCTGGCATGTGGCAGGTGCCCCTCTGGGGTGAAGCTTCCAGAGGAAGGAACAGGCAGGAATCTTTGCTGTTCTGCGGCCTCCACTGGTGCTACCCAGGCAAACAGGGTCTGGAGTGGACCTCCAGCAGACACCAGCAGACCTGCAGTAGAGGGGTCTGACTGGTAGAAGGGAAATTAACAAACAGAAAGAAATAGCATCAACATCAACAAAAAGGACATCCCCATGAAAATCCCATCTGAAGGTCACCAGCATCAAAGAACAAAGATAGATACATCCACAAAGATGAGGAAAAACCAGCATAAAAAGGCTGAAAATTCCAAACACCAGAATGCCTCTCCTCCTCAGAAGGATCACAACACCTTGCCGGCAAGGGAACAAAACTGGATGGAGGATGAGTTTGACAAGTTGACAGAAGTAAGCTTCAGAAGATAGATAGAAACAAACTCCTCTGAGCTAAAGGAGCATCTTCTAACCCAATGCAAGAAATCTGAGAACCCAGAAAAAAGGTTAGGTAAATTGCTAACTGGAATAACCAGTTTAGAGAAGAACATGAATGACCTGATGGAGCTGAAAAACACAGCAGGAGAACTTCGTGAAGCATGCACAAGCATCAATAGCTGAATCAATCAAGCGGGAGAAAGTATATCAGAGATTGAAGATCAACTTTATGAAATAAAAAGTGAAGACAAAATTAGAGAAAAAAGAATGAAAAGGAACAAACAAAGCCTCCAAGAAATATGGTACTATGTGAAAAGACCAAACCTGCGTTTGATTGGTGTACCTGAAAGTGACAGGGAGAATGGAACCAAGTTGGAAAACACTCTTCAGGATATTATCCAGGAGAACTTCCCCAACCTAGCAAGACAGGCCAACATTAAAATTCAGGAAATACAGAGAACGCCACAAAGATAGTATTTGAGAAGAGCAACCCTAAGACATATAATTGTCAGATTCACCAAGGTTGAAATGAAGGAAAAAATGTTAAGGGCAGCCAGAGAGAAAGTTTGGGTTATACACAAAGGGAAGCCCATCAGACTAACAGTGGATCTCTCTGCAGAAACTCTGAAGCCAGAAGAGAGTTGAGGGGCCAATATTCAACATTCTTAAAGAAAAGAATTTTAAACCCAGAATTTCATATCCAGCCAAACTAAGCTTCATAAGCGAAGGAGAAATAAAATCCTTTCCAGATGAGCAAATGCTGAGAGATTTTGTCACCACCTAAGGCCTGCTTCCTGAAGGAAGTGCTAAATATGGAAAGGAAAAAACAGTACCAGCCACTGCAAAAACATATGAAATTGTAACACTTGACACTAAGAAGAAACGGCATCAACAATGCATCATAATGACAGGATCAAATTCACACATAACTATATTAACCTTAAATATAAATGGACTAAATGCCCCCATTAAAAGACACAGACTGGCAAATTGGATAACGAGTCAAGACACATCAGTATGCTGTATTCAGGAGACCCATCTCATGTGCAAAGACACATATAGGCTCAAAATAAAAGGAAAGAGAAATATTTACCAAGCAAATGGAAAGCAAAAAAAAAAAAAAAAAAA
>NW_012107452.1:1432735-1493512 GCF_000951045.1 Mandrillus leucophaeus | reverse complement strand
CCAATATTCAACATTCTTAAAGAAAAGAATTTTAAACCCAGAATTTCATATCCAGCCAAACTAAGCTTCATAAGCGAAGGAGAAATAAAATCCTTTCCAGATGAGCAAATGCTGAGAGATTTTGTCACCACCTAAGGCCTGCTTCCTGAAGGAAGTGCTAAATATGGAAAGGAAAAAACAGTACCAGCCACTGCAAAAACATATGAAATTGTAACACTTGACACTAAGAAGAAACGGCATCAACAATGCATCATAATGACAGGATCAAATTCACACATAACTATATTAACCTTAAATATAAATGGACTAAATGCCCCCATTAAAAGACACAGACTGGCAAATTGGATAACGAGTCAAGACACATCAGTATGCTGTATTCAGGAGACCCATCTCATGTGCAAAGACACATATAGGCTCAAAATAAAAGGAAAGAGAAATATTTACCAAGCAAATGGAAAGCAAAAAAAAAAAAAAAAAAACACAAAAAAGCAGGGGTTGCAATCCTAGTCTCTGACAAAACAGACTTTAAACCAGCAAAGATTAAAAAAAAAAAGACAAGGGCATTACATAATGTTAAAGGGATCAATGCAACAATAGGGATCAGTGCAACAAGAAGAGCTAACTGTTGTAAATATATATGCATCCAATACAAGAGCACCCAGATTCATAAAGCAAGTTCTTAGAGACCTACAAAGAAACTGAGACTCCCACACAATAATAGTGGGAGACTTTAATATCTGACTGTCAATATTGGACAGATCAACAAGACAGAAAATTAACAAGGATGTTCAGGACTTGAACTCAGCTCTGGACCAAGTGGACCTAATAGACATCTACAGAACTCTCCACCCCAAATCAACAGAATATACATTCTTCTCAGCAACACATCACACTTATTCTAAAATTGACCACATAATTGGCAGTAAAACACCCGTCAGCGAACGCAAAAGAACGGAAATCATAACAGTCTCTCAGACCACAGTGCAATCAAATTAGATCTCAGGATTAAGAAACTCACTCAACCGCACAACTGCTTAGAAACTGAACAGCCTGCTCCTGAATGACTACTGAGTAAATAACAAACTGAAGTCAGAAATAAATAAGTTTGAACAAAGACACACCGTTCCAGAATCTCTGGGACTCAGCTAAAGCAGTGTTTAGAGGGAAATCTATACCACTAAATGCCCACAGGAGAAAGTGGGAAAGATCAAAAATTGACACCCTAACATCATAATTAAAAGAACTAGAGAAGAAAAAGCAAATTCAAAAGCTAGCAGAAGACAGGAAATAACTAAGATCAGAGCAGAACTGAAGGAGATGGGACAGGAAAAACCCTTTAAAAAATCAATGAATCTAGGAGCTGGTTGTTTGAAAAGATTAACAACATAGATAGACCGCTAGCCAGACTAATAAAGAGGAAAAGAGAGAAGAATCAAATAGACACAATAAGAAATGATAAAGGGGATATCACCACTGATCCCACAGAAATACAAACTTCCATCATAGAATACAATAAACACCTTTACGCAAATAAACTAGAAAATCTAGAAGAAATGGATAAATTCCTGGACACATACACCCTCCCCAGACTAAACCAGGAAGAAGTCAAATCCCTGAATAGACCAATAGCAAGTTCTGAAATTGAGGCAGTAATTAATAGCCTACCAAGCAAAAAAGGTCCAGAACCAGATGAATTCATAGCCGAATTCTATCAGAGGTACAAAGAGGAGCTAGAGCTGGTACCATTCCTTCTGAAACTATTCCAATCAATAGAAAAAGAGGAAATCCTCCATAACTAATTTTATGAGACCAGCATCATCCTGATACCAAAACCTGGCAGAGATGCAACAGAAAAAGAAAATTTCAGGTGAGTATCCTGATGAACATCAATGGGAAAATCCCCAATAAAATACTGGCAAACCGAATCCAGCAGCACATCAAAAAGCCTATCCACCACAATCAAGTTGGCTTCATCCTTGGGGTGCAAGGCTGGTTCAACGTATGCAAATCAGTAAACGTAATCCATCACATGAACAGAACCAATGACAGAAATCACATGATTATCTCAATAGATGCAGAAAAGGCCTTCGATAAAATTCAACACCCATCATGCTAAAAACTCTCAATAAACTAGGTATTGATGGAGCGTATCTCAAAATACGTTCCATCAGTGCCTATTTATGACAAACCCATAGCCAGCATCATCCCGAATGGGCAAACGCTGGAAGCATTCCCTCTGAAAACCAGCACAAGATAAGGATGCCCTTTCTCACCACTCCTATTCAACATAGTATTGGAAATTCTGGCCAGGGCAATCAGGCAAGAGAAAGAAATAAAGCGTATTCAAATAGGAAGAGAGGAAGTCAAATTGTCCCTGTTTGCAGATGATATGATTGTATATTCAGAAAACCCCATCGTCTCAGCCCAAAATCTCCTTAAGCTCTTAAGCAACTTCAGTAAAGTCTCAGGATACAAAATCAGTGTGCAAAAATCACAAGCATTCCTATACACCAATAATAGATAAACAGAGAGCCAAATCATGAGTTAACTCCCGTTCACAATTGCTACAAAGAGAATAAAATACCTAGGAATCCAACTTACAAGGGATGTGAAGGACCTCTTCAAGGAGAACTACAAACCACTGCTCAAGGAAAAAGAGAGGATACAAACAAATGGAAAAACATTTCTTGCTTATGGATAGGAAGAATCAGTATCGTGAAAATGGCCATCATGCCTATAGTAATTCATAGATTCAATGCTGTCCCCATCAATCTACCATTGACTTTCTTCACAGAGTTAGAAAATCTACTTTAAATTTCATATGGAACCAAGAAAGAGCCTGTATAGCCAAGAAAATCCTAAGCAAAAAGAACAAAGCTGGAGGCATCACGCTACCTGACTTCAAACTGTACTACAAGGCTAGAGTAACCAAAACAGCATTGTACTGATACCAAAATAGATACATAGATCAATGGAACAGAACGGAGGCCTCAGAAATAACGCCACACATCAACAACCATCTGATCTTCGGCAAACCTGACAAAAAAAAGCAATGGGGAGAGGATTCCCTATTTAATAAATGGTGTTGGGGAAAACTTACTAGCCATATGCAGAAAACTGAAACTGGATCCCTTCCTTACACCTTATATACAAAAATTAACTCAAGATGGATTAAAGACTTAAATGTAAGACCTAAAACCATAAAAACCCTAGAAGAAAACCTAGGCAATACCATTCAGGACATAGGCATGGGCAAAGACTATGACTAAAACACCAAAAGCAATGGCAACAAATGCCAAAATTAACAAATGAGATCTAATTAAAGAGCTTTTGCACAGCAAAAGAAAGTATCATCAGAGTCAACAGGCAACCTGCAGAATGGGAGAAAAGTTTTGCAATCTATCCATCTGACAAAGGGCTAATATCCAGAATCTACAAGGAACTTAAACAAATTTACAGGAAACAAACAACGCCATCAAAAAGTGGATGAAGGATACAAATGGACACTTCTCAAAAGAAGACATTTATATGCAGCCAACAAACATGAAAAAAAGCTCATTATCACTGGCCATTAGAGAAATGCAAATCAAAACCATAATGAGATAAGCATCTCATGTCAGATAGAATAGCAATCATTAAAAAGGCAGGAAACAACAGATGCTGGAGAGGATGTGGAGAAATAGGAACACTTTTACACTGTTGGGAGTGTAAATTAGTTCAACCATTATGGAAGACAGTGTGGCAATTCTTCAAGGATCTAGATCCAGAAATACCATTTGACCCAGCAGTCCCATTACTGGGTATATACCCAAAGGATTGTAAATCATTCTAGTATAGAGACACATGGATATGTATGTTTATTGCAGCACTATTTACAATAGCAAAGACTTGGAACCAACCCAAATGTCCATCAGTGATAGACTGGATAAAGAATATGTGGCACATATACACTATGGAATACTGTGCAGCCATAAAAAGGGATGAGTTCATGTCCTTTGCAGGAATGTGGATGAAGCTGGAAACCATCATTTTCAGCAAACTAACACAAGAACAGAAAACCAACACCGCATGTTCTCGCTCATAAGTAGGAGTTGAACAATGAAAGCACATGGACACAGGGAGGGGAACATCACACACTGGGGCCTGTTGGGGGATGGGGGGCTAGGGGAGGAGTAGCATTAGGAAAAATACCTAATGTAGATGACAGGTTGATGGGTGCAGCAAACCACCATGGCACATGTATACCTATTTAACAAACCTGCACATTCTGCACATGTATCCCAGAACTAAGAAGCATAATAATAATTTTTTTAAAATGTATATAATTTCAGGTAAGTGGAACATATTCTTTGAGTTACACAGTGTTTAACAGATTATTAGCTTTCAGGAATGAGTACTTAGAATAGACCTTTTAAATAAGGCATTTTTAAAAAGACAATAATGATAATAGCATCCTTTTAATTATAAGTTTCATTGTAGATTATGTCGCATTAAAATACATAGCTTGCCAGTCACATTCATGGTAACTATTTAATATATGTTAGAACAGACAAATAGAACCTTAATAGTAAACTATATGGTATCATAAAATTTACATAGCAATGTATTAATATTTTTACTGTATTTTGCTTTCTGGGGATTATTTTATTTGCGTAATAGTTAAATCTATAAATGCCTTGGTATTTAAATTTGTATAGCTTGCTTAATACAAGAAATAATAATTTCAGTCAAAATAACAATGTAGTTAGACACATTATGGAGCTTGTAAGGGAAGACTGCCATGTCTGTCATTAGCCAGAAGTAATTTAGGTTGCCAAGTAATACTGGCATTGAGTTTTTTTAAAAAAGCTATTTTATCATTAAAAAAATTGTTCAACTCCATTTCTGAAATGTTGTTCTCAGTACCCAAGCCTCTGTGTCTTAAAATAAAAATTTGATCTTAACCAAATCTCAAGAATAAATTAGTTGCTTTCTATATTAGTAACCTAGGTATGACAGAAATGACTTTTTTCTTAAAAATTAACTTTGTGGGCCAGGCACGGTGGCTCATGCCTATAATCCCAGCACTTTGGGAGGTCAAGGTGGGCGGATCACAAGGTCAAGAGATCGTTATCATCCTGGCCAAAATGGTGAAACCCCGTCTCTACTAAAAATACAAAAATTAGCTCGGTGTGGTGGTGTGCACATGTAGTCCCAGCTACTCTGGAAGCTGAGGCAGGAGAATTACTTGAAACCCGGGAGGCGGAGGTTGCAGTGAGCCGAGATCGTGCCATTGCACTCCAGCCTGGGAGACAAGAGCAAGACTCCATCTCAAATAATAATGATAATAATAATAATAATGATGATAATAATATTTGTGCTCTTATTAGACCAAAATTAAGAGTATAGCTCTGAGAAGGAAAAAAAACCATGTAAATGAACATACATGAAACTGATATAAAAATAGCCATGTATAAAAAAATGTGTTGCTACTTGAAGGTGTCTTTTTAAAGAAAGGTACAAATATTTAAACATAGGGATTGTCTTAACCCTAATAATAGGACAATTTAAGATAGGTAGTAAATAGACAAAGGAGTAAAAGAGTCACATGATAAAATGAAAAACAGTGTGCAGCTGTATATCCTGGTCTCCAGTTGTAAAGTGGGGATTCTCTTCACTTTATGGTTATTAGAATTTTCCTAAATATTTTAGAAACCATTAATTTTTTTATTTTATATAATTGCATCAAAGGATGGTATTGGGACACTCTCTAACCAGTGGCTTAAACAAATTAGGGATTGTGTTCCTGACATGATAACCCTAAAAGTGTACTATCTAGGTATGATACTGGGCTTCAAGATACCCTCAGAGACTATGGTTCCCTTATCTTTCTACTTGGAGTTAATGTGTACTTGTTGCCTTGTTGTTATAATATGACATCTCCATCTGTAGTGACTTCCATTTACATCTTACGGACCAGGCCTGTGTCAAATGCATGTAAATGAGTACTGAAAATTGCTACTTCAACCATAACACTAACCTTTTAAGTATAAAAATTATTCTAAATCGCCTATCTTCAAGTGAGCCTGTGAAATGAAATTTTTTTCAGTTGTGCACATTAGTTCCCTAAAACAAACTGGGCTTCAAAAAATGAGGAAGAAGTAGAGAACAGATACTTGGTAGGTAAATAGTGATATTTGCCACGATATCTAAATAGTAACCCAACGGATAAGTTCAATCTTTAACTGTTGTCTGACTCCTGTGAAGACAAAGAATAATGAAAGAGAATAACTTTTTAATCAGGAGGTTCTTTGGAAACAAGACATTCTAATGTTTCGAGGAAGTCTTGCTCTGTCGCCCAGGCTGGAGTGCAGTGGCCCGATCTCCACTCACTACAACCTCTGCCTCCTGGGCTCAAGCAATTCTCCTGCCTCAGCCTCCCAAGTAGCTGGGATTATATGCATGCACCACCACGCCCAGCTAATTTCTTGTATTTTTAGCAGAGACAGGGTTTCACCATGTTGGCCAGGCTGGTCTCAAACTCCTGACCTTGTGATCCTTTCGCCTCGGCCTCCCAAAATGCTGGGATTACAAGCGTGAGCCACCGTGCCCAGCCTCAAAGAAGTCTTAAAAAAAAAAAAAAAAAAAAAAACTGTGGTAAGAACATGAGGTCTACCCTCTTAAATTTTTAAATGTACAAGGAATTGTTGTCTATATGTACACTGTAGATCTCTAGAGCTTATTCAGATTATTTGAAATTTAATGCCATTGATTAGTTACCCCCTCGCCCCAGTCCCTGGTAACTCCACATTTCCCCCTCGCCCCAGCCCCTGGTAACTACCATTCTACTCTTTGATTCTGTAAATTTGGCTATTTTAAATACCTCATATAAGTGGAGTATTTATCTTATCATGCAGTATTTATCTTTTTGTGACTGGCTTATTTCATTTAGCCTAACATCCTTAAGATTAATCTGTGTTGTTGCATGTTGCAGAATTTTCTTCTTTTTAAAAACTGAATAGTGTTTCATTCTATGTATTTATTATATTTCATTTATCTCTTCATCTGTCAATGGACATTTAGGGTTATTTTCACATCTTGGCTATTGTGAATAGTGCTGTAATGAACATAGGAGTGCTAACATCTCTTTGAGATCCTGATTTTAATTATTTTGGAAAAATGCCCAGAAGTGGAATTGCTAGATCACATGGTAGTTCTATTTTTAATTTTTGGAGGACTTGCCATGTTGTTTTCCATAAGTACAGTACCATTTTGCATTCCTACAACAATGTGCAAGGGCTCCGGTTTTGCCACATCCTCACCACTTGTTGTCTTTGCTTTTTTGATTATAGCCAACCTGACGGGTTTTGGGGTTTTGATTTACATTTCTCTGATTAGAAATGTTGAGCATTTCTCCTGTATCAGTTGGTCATTTGTATGAATTCTTTGGAGAAATGTTTATTCAAGACCTTAATTGCGTTATTAGTTTTTACTATAGAGTTGTAGGGGTTTCTGGTACATTTTGAAGCCGAATCCCTTATCAGATACATGGTTTGCAAGTATTTTTTCCCATTCCATATTTTATCTTTTCGCTCTCTTGATTATTTTCTTTGCTGTGCAGAAACATTTTAGTTTGATGTAGTCCCACTTGTCTTTTTTTGCTTTTGTTACCTGTGCTTTGGCTGTCATATCTGTGAAATTATTGCTAAGACCAATGTCATCAAGCTTTTCTCCTATTTTCTTCTGGGAGTTTTACAGTTTCAGGTCATATGTGTAAGCGTTTAATCCATTTTGAGTTGATTTTGTGCATGATATAGGACACCAGTTTTATTCTTTTGCATGTGGATATCCAGTTTTCCCAAAAGCATTTGTCGAAGAGACTATCCTGTCCGCATTGTGTATTCTTAGCACACTTCTTGAAGATCAGTTGATTGTATACATGTAGGTTTATTTCTGGTCTCTTTGTTCTGTTCCATTGGTCTATATGTCTGTCTTAATGTCAGTACATTACTGTTTTCACTACTGTAGCTTTGTAGTATAAGTTGAAATCAGGAAGTGTAATGCCTGCCAGCTTTGTTCTTTTTCAAGGTTGATTTGGCTCATTGTGGTCTTCTGTGGTTTCATATGAATTTTTATATGTTTTTCTGGTTTTGTAAAAAATGTTATTAGGATTTTCATAGGCATAGTATTGAAACTGTAGATTGCAGATATGTCTTTACAGAAGTACACAATAGATATAAATTGCCCTATTTATGGATGCTTCTTTTATACAACAGGAGTAGTAAAAATTATTCTGCATATTATTTGAATTTCACTTATTATCTATCCTGGAGAAACATTGCATATGCATAAGATGTAGTTAAGAATGCTTACTTGTGCATTATTGATAATAGCAAAAATCTGGAAGTGACCTAAATGCCCGTGAATAAAGGGGACTGATCTGACAAACGGTGGTATTTTCATACAATAAAATATTGTACAACTCTTAAAAGGAATTAGTCAAACATTTATGTGTAACAACATGATTACATCAAGAAGACATTTTAAAATGAAGAAAATCAAGTTGCAGAACAGCGTATACAGTGTAGAATTACAATTATTAATGTAGAATAACTATATAAAAAGAATTTTAATAAAAATATATGAAATAGTCATAAGCTTTTAATTAACACAGTTTGTTAATGTGTGGTTATTGTTTAGGGTTCTCGATGCTCTTCTGATGCCAATATGCTTGGAGAGATGATGTTTGGCTCAGTAGCAATGAGCTACAAAGGATCCACCCTAAAAATTCATCAGATTCGGTGAGAAATTTTCTGATTTTTTTTTTAACAAGTCCATTTTTAGGTATTTGGTTTTTTTTAGAGAGAATTTTATATGATCTTCACTCAGATTGAGCTTGCCATACTCCATTTAAAATGTTCTATGGTTTTAATGCTACCATTGGCAACTATGCTGTGAAACCTCTGTGACTTACACATTTTTATTTATAATAACTCCAAAAGGCCATTGTGTTTTAGTTTTGGTCTCTCTCTTTCTCTTTTTCTTCATAGTTCCCCTCCACAGCTCATGCTCAGCAAAGTGTTTACTGCTCGGACTGGCAGCAGTATTTGTGGAAGTCTCAATACGTAAGTGCTTATGGATACAGGGGGAATTGTATTACTTTAGATGTACAAAGTATGAAAACTAACAAACTGCTTTTAGCACTGCAGCACAAGTTCAGATTTTCTATCTTTCCTTAAGTTTAAAAGTTCATGGAGGCCAGATTTCACTCTCAATTGAGTTTAGTTGAGAAACAGGACATGTGATTTCTGTTTTTGTGAACTGCTAGAAGCAGTATCTGGAAGTAGAATGTTGAATGGATTTCCGTCTTAGGTCAACATGCTGATTTTCAGTTTTCCGGTACCACACTGAGTTTCCTGAGTTACCACAATCTGTAGGGTTGGTGCTCTTCAATTTTCAGATCCCCTATGAAATTAACCCTACAGACAGGACTGACCTAGGTCAGCCATATTGATATTACACATAATATATACACTATATAATGATAGCCACCAGGGTATTACAAGCTATTAATGCAAAGATTGGAATAGTGAAGCTGAAACAAAGGCAGGCCTGGTTTCAGGATCATGGGCCATGTGCCAGAACCTAGCAAATTACTGGGGCTAAAGTTAGGCAGTGAAAGACCCCAGAGAGAGATTTTGCAGGTGCCATATCAGAGCAAGACTCTTTGGCTAGTCAGAGCCCCTGGGGATAACCCAAGGTCAAAGGTAGCAAGGAAACTACTCCAGATTACAGAAATTCTGTACAGCCCCCATCAGTTGTTAATGCCTTAAAAATACCTGTTTGGAAGAGTTTTATTAGCTAAGTTTCTAATACCTGTAACTCTTTGGAAGGAAAGTAGGAGGTAGTCTTTTTCTTTTTTTTTTTTGAGACGGAGCCTCACTGTGTCACTAGGCTGGAGTGCAGTGGTGCGATCTCAGCTCACTGCAACCTCTGCCTCTCAGGTTCAAGCAATTCTCCTGACTCAGCCTCCAGGGTAGGTGGGACTACAGGTGCAGGCCACCATGCCCAGCTAATTTTGTATTTTTAGTAGAGACAGAGTTTCACTATGTTGGCTAGGCTGGTCTCGAACTCCTGACCTCAAATGATCCGCCCGCCTCAGCCTCCCAAAGTGCTGGGATTACTGGCGTGAGCCATCACGCCCGGCCGTGGGAGGTATCCTTTAAAATATTATGGATGCTTTAAAATATCTTGAAGCCAAAAATACTGATTTTTAAAAGTAGAAATTAGAGACCTACTAAAGCAGAAATTAAAGATTCCGTGTTGGAATCACTGATGTTAGCCATGATCACCTGAGTTTTTTCACCTTTTCTAAGTTCTGATGATTCCTAAAATCTCTAGAAAGGATATTTTGCACTAAAAGCATAAAGCACTTTTATTTTTGTTATCCTGAAAGAGTCACTAAAAGAAGTCATATAGGTTATTTGTAATATATTAGACTAAAGATAGTTTTTGGATATTTGCCTAATGATTTATTCTCCTCTTCTTCCTCCTAGCTTCCATCTCTCCCTAACAGATAATTAGAAAATATTTTTAGGTCTAAAATATGAGGGGAAACCTTGTTTGTAATCTAAATCAGGTTCAGTAACTTCTTCTTTAAAGATCCAGATAGTAAATATTTTTGGCTTTGTGAGCCAGACAATGGGTTATAGTTTCTCAGCTCTACTGGTGCAGCATCAAAGCATTCATACACAGTTTATAAATGAATGGGCATGGCTGTGTTCCAATAAAACTTTATTTACAAAAAGAGGCAGCAGACTAGATCTGGCACTTAGGCTATAGTTTACCAACCTCTGATTTAAATGATTATGTTAGTTAATTTGTAATGCTAATAGGAAGAAACTTTTTGTGCTTAAAATTTCATCAGGATGTCCAACAAATTGCCCTTAAACCATAAAATGAATTTGGAATTAATTTTTTTCTCACCCTCCATAGGCTACAAGATAGTCTTGAATTCATCAATCAGGACAACAATACATTAAAGGCTGATAATAACACAGTTATTAATGGACTGCTTGGAAATATAGGTAAATGGTTCCTTTGATTTTATAAGTTTAAAAAATATTAACAGTGTAACAAGTGTTTTTTGAAGTTATTCCTTAATAATGCAGATCTGTCATGATAACAAAGAATTTCAAATACTGTAAGTGGAAGAGCCTTTTAAATTGCCAGTATGTATAACATTTATTTGGAAAACATATTTTTCGTATATTTGAACACAGTATTTATTTTGTATCTGATAAAGAGACTACTTTAGATATATCTAATTTGTCTTCGTTGTTTTTCATTGTTAAATTTGAAGCATTTTTGAAAGGTGTCAGTGATAAGAAAAGCCCTTAGTAGTTCTTTTGGCTATTTCAGCTGAGGAAGACTACTACATCGTCTTCCTTCTGTCTTCCCTAACCATAAAAGTCATTTTAAAATGATGCTTGTTTTTGTGACCTGTAATTGAGATGAGCAGATGTTCAAATTTGATGTTTCTTAAAAGATTTATTAGAATAACAATTCATTTAGTACTTTGGTTAGCTGATTGTTGTTATTTAAGTACTACATTTTAAAGTGACAGACTTTCTAAAATTTCTGGTCATTTTTTCTAGACAGCTCAAGTGAACTGCTGCTGTATTACGATATTTCTGGTGCATAAAAAGCTGTATAGTAGCCAAGGGAATGGGATAGCAATTAGAATAGTATTAATATTTCTCTCATTTTCTGTTTAGTAAGAACTTTTATTCATAATTAATTTAAATAAATATTTGTTATATATTAGTAGAAAACAGTTTTTTCTTCCAACTTGAACTGTATGACATCCTATTTATTTTTTATAATTTGTGTTTATTCAAATGAGCAATCGCTTATAAAACACCTATTACTGTGCACTAGTCGTAGTGTTAGGCTTATACTTTATAATGTGTGTGTGTTATAGAAAACCAGTTCTACTTTTTCTTAACTTGCTTGATTACTTCATTTTTTTAAATAAAGGAAAAATGTGACAAAGAATGAAATCTTTTTTCTTTATAATGTGATACTTTTCAAAGCTCAAGGGACTTGTTGAAAGTTGAAAGTAATTATGAGTTTTTGTTTGTTTTTGATTTTTGAGATGGAGTCTCACTCTGTCACCCAGGCTGGAGTGCAGTGGTGTGATCTTAGCTCACTGCAACTTCTGTCTCCTGGGTTCAAGCGATCCTCCTGCCTCAGCCTCCCAAGTAACGGACTGCAGGCACATGCCATCACATCCAGCTAATTTTTGTATTTTTGGTAGAGACAGGGTTTTGCTGTGTTGGCCAGGATGTTCTCGAACTCCTGACCGCAAGTGATTCACCCGCCTCAGCCTCCCAAAGTCCTGGGATTACAGGTGTGAGCCACCGTGCCCCAGCCAAAAGGAATTCATTTTAATAACACAAATCCATTATTACTTATAAAGGTAAATTATATTATAGAGGTTAGATATACTTGTCCTCTCTTTTAATGTAGAGTAGAAAATCCATTTTACATACTATTGACTTTAAATAATGAGCAACATTTGCACTCTTTTAATTGTCAGTCAAGGATTTTTTTGCATGTCTACTATTTCTTACTTTCTTTCAATTTCCAATCAATCAATAAATTGATAAGTATGTGGTGAGCACCTGTAATATGCCAAACACTCTGTTAGGCCCTGAAGATACAGTGGTGAACCAGACACAGTTCTTGCCTCAATGGATTTATAGTTAGTGGAAGTCAGAAAAGTAATACAACAATTACAGTATATTATGGTAAATTCTTAGGGTTAAGAGCAGGGTGTGATTAAAATAAGGAGAAGCACTCAGTTCAGTCCTGGAGAGTCAAGGAAGGCTTCCTTGAGGACATGAGGCCTAAGCTTGAAGGATTAGCCAGATGACTAGGGAAATAAATGTTCTGTGAAGAAGCAATAGTATGTACACAGACCTAGGGGCAAAAGATCATAGAGTATGGAAAGAATGTGAATAAATCAGTATGTATGGAGCACAGAGTAGGGGTAAAGTAAATGAAAAAGAAAGAATGGAGCAAAAGGTAGATCACAAAACACACTGTAGGCCACACTGAGGAATTTAGAGTTAATGCTTGGTTTAGTGTAGTTGGGCACCAGTGCAGATATGTTGGTTCGGGTCCTTTACCTGTTTTTTTTAGCAGGTGCCAAAGACAGGGTTAAACATGCAACAGTTGTGTTAGGGGAAATGACTGTGTAAAGGAAAATGAGGAAAATGCTGGGAAAGGCCGAGAGACCCATCAAATTGTGATGTAAGTCTGACCATGAATGAAGGAGAGAGGGATAGAGTGTTGACTGGAAGTGTCTCAAGCCAGCTATACAGTTCAAGGGAGGTTTGGCAAGGCCCTGGGAATTATTTGAGTCAAAGTTGGTTGTCAGAAGTGTCCCATGTCTCCCCAAAATGGGCCTGCCTTAGTATACCTACTGTGTTCAACCATTGGCTGGGAGCAGCCTATCAGCTATGTGTCCTTGCACAAATGTGCCAGTGGATTTCATCAGGGGTTCTTAATCAACATACTCTTTATAGTTGGAGATCTTTGAGATACATTCTCGAGGCCACCACAGAGTAATTTTCGGAATATAACAAACACAATCAAATTACGTTTGTATCTGTAGAAGAGTATTCTAACTGCAGTAGGAATGGATTCAGGTAAGCAAGTGGTCTTGAGAAAAGGCCCATATTAGAAGGCTACTGATGGTACTCCAAATGACAGATAGTGGTACCTATAGTAAATTAGTGTCAGTGGGGATAGTTGTTGAGAAATTCAGTAAGGGACATAGAGTGGACCAGATTAGCTAATTAGAAGAGGTGAGGCAAAAGGAAGAATCAAGTTTGGCACTTTGCTGGCTGTTTAATTGCATGGATATGGGTGCTCTTCACTAAGGGGTATAGAAGAAATCAGAATTGATGATTTTAGGTTTAGGCATGTTCAATTGGAAGTACCGGAATATCCAAGTGAAGAAATCCATTGTTGTTAGCTAGTTAGATAGGTATATTTTAGGGTATTCTCTTTAACATAAAAATGGATGAGTATTTAATAATTTAAAAATAATAGAAGTTGACCAGTTAGCTGTATATTCTGTGGATTTGAGAATCATCAGGACATAAATTATAATTGAAGGCACGGGAATAGAGGATGACCTAGGAAATGTAAAGAATGAGAAGGAAAGATTGTTGAAGATGGAACCCTGGGGAATGCTGGCTTTAAGAAGGGGTACGAGGCCAGGTACGGTGGCTCATGCCTGCAATCCCAGCACTTTGGGAGGCTGAGGCGGGCGGATCACGAGGTTGGGAGATCAACACCATCCTGGCTAACATGGTGAAACCCCGTCTCTACTAAAAATGCAAAAAAATTAGCCAGGCGTGGTGGCTCCTGTAGTCCCAGCTACTTGGGAGGCTGAGGCAGGAGAATAGCGTGAACCTGGGAGGCGGAGCTTGCAGTTGAGCCGAGATCACGCCACTGCACTGCAGCCAGAGCGAGACTCTGTCTCAAAAAAAAAAAAAAAGGGTAGGAGAAGAAAAGCACACAAACAGAGACTAAGGGGGAAAAATACAGAGAGTGTGTTACATGGGAAAAAAGTTTACAGTGTAATATAATCAGCATCAGTTACTGCTATAAGGTAATATAAGAGAATATGTACTAAATTAAGCAACAGGAAGGCTTTTGGTGGCCTAGATGAGCAGTTTCAGTGGGGAGAATAGACATCAGAATTGGGATGACTCAGAGTTTGGACTTGTCCAAGATGCAAGCAGTGATTCTCAAACTTTTTGGTTTTGGGAGCCCTTTACACACGTAGAAATTATCGAGGACTGCAGAGAACTTTTGTTTCTGTGGATTACAACTATCGATAAATTATTAGAAATTACAACAAAAAATTGAAGAATATTTAGTAAATCCTTGAAAAATTACACTAATACTCCCTTTCATGTTATTACAGGCTTCCAAAAAATTAGTAAGAAGAGTGGCATTGTTTTACATTTTTATAAGTCTCCTTAATTTCGGGATGAGGATACAGCTAAATTCTCATATCTGCCTCTGTATTCAGTCTTTTGTGATATGTTATTTTCATTGAAGTGTATCAAGAAAATCTGTCTCACACAGATGTGTAGTTGGAAAATGGAGAACTTCACAGACCCCCTGAAAGTTTCGGGGACCCCACGGGTGCTTGGATGACATTTTGAGAACTGCTGAATTGCTGTGGGATTAGATATATGGAGGGTGGTGGAAGAGACTTGACTATGTTTAAGTGTTGACAGAAAAAGGAAGTTACAAGGAGCATGAAATTAAAGACTAGAAGTAATAATTGATAGAAGGAGGTTTTTGAAGAAGAATGGGGGATTGGGGTCCTAGCTGACTTAGAGTTAACTTTGAAAGGGAGGGAGGAACTTAGGATTTTTTAATAAGTCCCTAGCACGTTGTAAGACTTGAATAACATGACTGCTTAGGCAGGAAGGAGGCAAGGATGGGTGAGAGAGTAAGTTTTGAAGCAGGATGATAGGAAAAAAAGGGTTCCAATCTGGTTAATTCTACTGTGTGTATGTGCATATATGCATGTGCATACTCTAGGAAGCAAAAGTTTTATGCTGAGAAGAAGAGGTAGGGAAGGAGTTTAAAGAAGTAAATAATTTTTGAAGTAACTAGGGAAAGAAAGCTAGGACGAGTTAAAGAGCTGATCATTGAGACATGAAGGATTGCTGTACATGTGCTATAATTATAGAAGTTATTGCTACAGAAAAATAATATCTGTTAGCAATTTGAAAACTACAGTTGGCTGGACACAGTGGCTCATGCCTGTAATTTCAACACTTTAGGAGGCCAGAGCAGGAGGATCACTTGAGCCCAGGAATTGGAGATCAACTTGGGCAATGTAGCAAGACTTTGTCTCTACTAAAAGGTTTTCAAAATTAGCTGGGCCTGGTGACATGCACCTGGCTCATGGGGAGGGTTGAGGAGGGAAGATCACTGTAGCTCAGGAGTTAGAACTTGCAGTGAGCTACGATTATGCCATTGCATTCCAGCCTACATGACAGAGCAAAATCCTGTTTCAAAAAAGGAAAGAAGAAAAATGTAATTGTCGCTTTTTAAAACAGAAAGCCCCCTATTCTATCCTAGATAAATGTCCTTCATGGCTGTTTAGACTATTTTTATGAAGCATAGCTAACAGGTAACCCAGCTGCTTGCTTTCAGGCCATAATGCCCTTCTTGGGTCTTCAGACTGCAATTAACCTTTTCTTGATGAAGCATGTGGCAGCTACTTCTCTTGAACAGCTGGGAGTCCGGTCCCGGATGAGTGTCATTTGTGTTCCTCCTTCCACAGTGACTGACTCCTGGTTTAGTAACCTTGGTTTCTTCCATTACTTTGTAACTTGTCACTGGGTTAGAAAAACCAATTTTTAATGTCAGTAAGATCTCTTTGCTGGTTTTGCACCCTATTGTATGCTGTGTGCCAAGTGCTTAGGTGGTTTTCTCCTCACTTCAGTTGTAGGCGCATACTGTAATCTTAAAACAACTTTAAAAAAATAAATTTATTTGGCAAATATCAGTTTAGATAAATAACATTATCATACTTTTTCAAATCTTTAAAAATACTGTTTTACATTAGAAAGGATTGAACATTTAAAATAATTTTTACTTTATATAGCAGAAGCTTGTTTTTATTACATATAGATTTATTAGTAAAAATACATGAAGTTGTTGTTTGATATAAATCATGACTAAAGAAACATCATCCTGTTTCAAAAATGGGAAGACAGCTTGAATTCTTATTTAGTTTAAAAGTTTCCATCCATATTTGTTGGTCTGCTCTTGTGCTGCCTTAGCTCACCTTTTTTCCCTGACGCATTGTGGCTTCTCTAACAGTCCTCTTTCATGTGTATTTTACGTTTTTGCCATGTAGGTCTTTCACAGTTCTGCAGCCCCAGGCGGGCATTCTCTGAGCAGGGTCCGCTCCGCCTGATCAGGAGCGCCTCTTTCTTTGCAGGTTTGCGATGTGCTGTGTGGGTAGACTAGTTGGTGTGCCCCAACGGCTAGACTCTGTAGTTAAGCTGTGGAAACAAGACAGTAGATGAATGCAATTGGTGAGGTTGTGGTTAAGAAAACATTGCTTTAGGAAGTATAAGAACTTAATTCCTTTCTACTGAACATGTTCTTAAAGTTTCCAGACACTGAGTTATCAGTAGAATTGACATTTTTATGAAATTTTGGTTTGCCATTTCTCTTGTGGCATAATAATTTTAACTTTAGAATCTGAAACCAAAACTTAGTATGAACTTTATTTCTTATGATACCACTTGGAATTTTTAATGTGACACTGTCTTGTTTCCATGGCTGAGTAGCTTTTGTACCATAGTTCACCAATTGCAGAAAATTATCCTATCTTGTTATTATTGTAAAATTTCTGATCTACACTATTCCATAAGAACAATTTTTCTTGGAGCTAAGATTTAGATGAACAAGCACCACTGTAATGCTCTGTAAAAAGCATACATGACTATATTTGCTTACATAATCAAGTTGATGATTGTATAGTGTGTTCATGTGTATATATCCAGGATTCTAATCATATACCTTATTTCACACGTTTTAGCAGATTACCTAACATTGTAACCTTTTAGTGGAAATTATTAGAATGTGAACATATTTACTCTTCATTGTGCTCAAATTGGTATCAATTTAGCCCTTCTTGTTTTGAATAATATTTTCTTTCCTTATAAATATTAGATATAGCAAATACATATTTACAGAAAACTTGGAAAACATTTTTAAAAGGCAAAAATATGTATTAGCTGTTTTATCAGCCAGAAATACCTGCTTTTTTGTTTTTTAAACACAATTGGGATCATACTATTCAAACAAATTTCTCAAAACAAATTTCTCAATTTATTATGGAGAATTTTGAAACATACATTGTTATAGGCAGAAACAGTACAGTGAACTATGATATACCCACCACTTGGTCCCAGCAAGTGCTCATACTGTTCAGTAGCTTGCTTTTTTTCATTTAATAGTATATTGTAATTATCTGTCATTGAATATGCTTCTAAAATATGACTTTTAGTCACTCCTTGCTTCTTTAGGTATTATGTTTTAGATTCTCATACTGTGTATCAAATCTTCACAGAGCTCTCAAAGCTTGTTCAACTGAGTAATAGCTCTTGGTGTTGGGTTGGTGTCATGCTATCGAAAAAAATAAGGGAATGCAATGAGATGAGCATGATTTTGTTTGCTATTTAAAAGGAGCTGTTCATCCACCTGAATAGCAATATATTTTGTAACTGACAGTTTCATCTTTATTTATAGTTCACAGCAACCCAATGGACATGCCTGGAAGAGAGCTCAATGAGGACAGAGACAGTGGCATAGCACGGTCTGGTAATGTCAGGTTCTTGTATTCAGTTTTTTATGAGATTGCTGTTGGCATTGATTTTCTTTTTTGTCCCTCCCTTTATTATCAAATTTGTTCATATTGATATTAGCCTTACAAGAGAACTGTGGAAAGACCAGAGCAAAGTCTTGTAAATTTAACATTTTCCATGTTTACTTTTAAGTGTGCTGAGTAGAATAAAGCCAGGGTGAACTAAAGCCAGAGTAAAGTACACTGGTTGAAGCTTAGTGAGTATAAGAAGAAAAACATTGGTCAGAAAACTGCTTAGAAACCGTAGTAAAAAAACCACAGTTGCTTATATTTGCTTGCTGCTAACTTAAGTTTAAATTGTCATATTGTCTCTTGCCCAGAAAAGCATAGGCATTTTGAATCAGTATTATACTTTTTTTTTTTTTCAAATATGGACTCTTCCAAAATTTGTAGGTCTAGCAAACATTTATTGAAACATGGTAGACATTTAAAAAATTAAAGCCCAGAGTCTACCTTTAAGGGACACAGAAGTATGGAGTCTACTGGGAGAAAAATTAGGAAAATCATCTGTCATAGTTCATTGTGTGATGCATTTAGTGATAGGCCTGTAGCAAAAAGCTTCAGAGAAAGAGCACTACACTTAGCTTGGGCAAGGGGCAGGGATACCAACAAAGCTTTACAGAAGAATGATGATTGAGTTGTATTTTGAGACATAAATAGCAGTTATCCAGGCAAAAGCTCAGAAAAAAGTCATTTTAGCTAAAAAGAAAAGTGTGTGTTGGGGCATAAGTAAAAGGAGGAGTAATTTTAGGCTTGAATTACTGTTAGATATAAGAAACTTAATTCAATGTGATTGCATGTGTTGTTACATTAAATGGCTCTACTGTCGAAATTGTTCTATGATTCAGTTTTGAGTATAAATGAAAAATATAAACTTGCCATATATTGGAATCCCTAGGTATGTGTTAGATAGAATAACAAGGAAAAGTTTTTAAAAAAATTCAAGTGCCTGAACTCTACTTTCAAAGACTCTCATGTAACCTAGAGAAGGCATCTCTAGGCATCTGTATTTGAGAAACAAAACAAATGCAAAACCTAACACTTGATTCTAATGGATAGCTATGGTTGCCAACCACTACTCTAATAATAATGGCTTGTGTTTTTCAAGTAATCTCATCTTTCTTTTCTAATTGAGTTTCTTATTTTTGTTTTAAAGAATCTAGAGTATATTTCTTTTAATACCCTTTGCTTCTATGTAATCTAGAGATTTAGTCTTCCCTGGCAGGAATTTAATTCTCATTATTTAAGATTTGAGAGATGATAAATTAATTTATTTATAATTATATTCTTTATAAATTGAAGTGTCTGGCTAGACTGATCTGTTAGGCTGCTTCAAGTTATTGGATTAATATATGCCATTTAAGTTAATGTATGTCTTCTTCTTTTTCTAATAGGGTTATTTTTAATATTAGAACGCAGTGAAATATATTTTTTCTAGACTTAGGACAGCATTTTATTTTTCACTGAAGTCACACCCAGATTTAGTTGTACATACCCAATCTTGGACTATAAGGTTTTATAATACTAATTGATAAAATATGGTCTGCATTTAGAATCTGCATTCTAAAGTAGTTTAGAATGAGTTCATTGATGGTCTAGATGTTTGCATGGCACATACAGCTTTATCCTCTGTCATTGAATTTGTCAGAATTAAAATGAATGGATCTTCGTAATAAAAGTGTCTCAGTTTGTAGTGCCGGTGTCCAAAATAATTTATCATCTGACCTGTACCTTTTTAATAGTGATGATAATAGTTCCCTGTTTTGAATATACATTTTCAGTATGTCCTTATGATCATAAAAGATAGAAGTCTGGAATATTGCCAAACAAAAGTAAGCCCTTAATGGCAAGTCTTACCCTCTCTAAATCCAGTGGGGAAAAGCCTAATGAAAATCCCCTAGCCTAATGAAAAATCAGCAGTTGTAGCTCTTAACACCTCAGGCGGTAAACATATCTTACAGATTTCAGAGAAGTGTTTTGGGAAGGGATAATCCCCAAGATCAGGGGATTGCAGCCGTTACAGAGTGGAGTCTTTTGGAATGTGTTTGTCACCTTAGATGCTCCAGAGAGCGTTCTTTTTTTGGAGCTTAGTAGGTATAGTCATGATTCTTAATTAAAAGTGGTAGCTTTGACTACACGTGCACACATGATCCATGAGTACTTGTAAATGACCTCTTTAAATGCCGTTCAAACACTTATTTTCAATAGCTTGTTCTTAAAACCCAGCTGCTGCATTAAATTTGAACAGCATCAGATTTCCTCTAATTTCAGAACTAAAAGGATTCAGCTAAGTTAGGGGACGGTCAGTCCAGTGGCCAAAGGGATAATGCCTTGTTGTAAAGTATAATTTTCTTCTGGAGTCCCTAGAGGGGAATGCCAAAAGGGGATTGTCTCAGAGTTTTTTGCTGATACATTGTTAATATATGATTTTTCTCATCTGAGACCTTGCTGCAAGAAGGATGTGTTCTTTTAATGGACATTTGAGAGGCTCATGAAGCAAAATCAAGTTTAACTTAACCTATTCGTAATTTTGTTAAAAAAAATTTATCATTGTGCTTAGTCATTATTGACTTATACTTGTTGTTCTTCTGACTTAACAGCATCTCTCAGCAGCTTGCTGATCACTCCATTTCCTTCCCCAAACTCCTCGCTTACCCGAAGTTGTGCCAGCAGCTACCAGCGACGTTGGCGACGCAGCCAAACAACAAGTTTGGAAAATGGGGTATTTCCTAGATGGTAAGTTGGAACTTTAAACACAGAACAAGATTGAATAGTTCCTTAAACACAATTTTGTATGGATTTTTAGAGCCTGGACTTGTATTCTGTGTATTTTTGGTTTGAAACTGAAAACTTTTAAAATTTACTACATTTAAAAAATTGTGGTAAGTTATACATAACAAGTTATAATTGTAACCATTTTTAGGTGTACAGTTCAGTGACATTTGTTTAAGTACCTTCATATTGTTGTGCAACCATCATCACCATCCAACTCCAGAACTTTTTCCTCTTCCCAGCTGAAACTCTGTATCCATTGAGCATAACTCCTCATTTCTCCCTTCCCTTCCTCTTATAACCACCATTCTATTTTCTGTCTTTATGAATTCATACAAGGTATGAATGAAATCATACACTGCTTGTCCTTTTGTGTCTGCCTTATTTCATTTAGCATAATGTCTTCAAGGTTTATCGATGTTGTAGCATGTGTCAGAAATTAATTCCTTTTTATGACTGAATAACATTCCATTGTACATACATACCACATTTTGTTTATCCATTTATCTATTGATGGACACTTGGGTTGCTTCCACTTCTTAACTATTGTGAATAATGCTGCTATGAACATGAGTGTGCAAATACCTGTTCAAGTCCCTGTTTTCAGTACTTTTGATTATATACCTAGAAGTGGAATTGCTGGATCATATGGTAATTTGGTTTTTAAATTTGTGAGGAACTGTCATGCTGCACACTGTTTTCCATGGTTACTGTCCCATTTTACATTCCCACCAGCAATGCACATTGGTTCCAATTTTTCCATATCTTCACCAGCACTTATTTTCTGTTTTTTTGGTAATAGCCATCTTACTGGGTCTGAAGTGGTTCCTCATTGTGGATTTTATTTGTGTTTAATAATTAGTGAAGTTGAACATCTTTTCTATTCTTTTCTTTTCTTTCCTTTTTGAGTTGCCCAGGCTGGAGTGCAGTGGCACAATCACGGCTCACTGCAGCCTCAACCTCCCTGGGCTCGGGTGATCCTTCCACCTCAGTCTCTCAAATAACTGGAACTACAGGCTTGCCACCACGCCTGGCTAATTTTTTTTTTTATTTGTAGAGATGGAGTTTCACCATGTTGCCCAGGTTAGTAGAACTTCTGGTCTCAAGTGATCCACTTGCCTCAGCCTCCCAAAGTGCTAGGATTATAAGCATGAGGCACCACATCCAACTTGAGCATCTTTTCACATTCTTATTGGCTATTTGTATATCTTTTTTGGAGAAATGTGTATTTAAGTCCTTTGCCCATATTATAATTGTATTTTTTTTGCTTTCTTGGTGAGGTGTGGAAAATCTGTATATATTTTAGATATTAATCCCTTATCAGGTATATGATTTGTAAATTTTTTTTACATTCTGTGGGATGCCTTTTTACTACATTGATAGCATCCTTTGATGCACAGAAGGTTAAATTTGTATGTCGTCCAGTTTTTTTTTTTCCTTTGTTGACTGTGCTTTTTTGTGTTATATCCAAGAAACCATTGCCAAATCAGTGTCATGATGCATGACGCCTTTACCCTTTGTTTTCTTCTAAGAGTTTTATGTTCAGGTCTTTGATTTATGTACTACATGTTTTGATATTTCAGTTTTTCATGTTTTTATTTTGGCAAGGTAATTCATTCTTGAAAGATTTTTTTAATCTACATTAAGTACAACTGTAGATACTAAAAGTTCTTGTTTTCTCTTCTATTTCCTTTATTCCTTCATCTTTGACTTTACTCCTGAAATCAAAAACAGAGACCAGAAGGTCCTAGAACAGGGAAATGATTGTACCAGACTCATCTATAAATCTTAAAATTTAGCCACTTTTTGGTTGATTATGAATTGGGATTATGTACTTCTTTAGTAACTTCTCATTGGACCAAAAAATGTTCCCAATCTGACTCTGTAGTAAAATTTCTTACAAAAACGTGAACCTGAAAGAATAGCCAGTAGATTTCTTAAAGAGATATACAATTGGTATGAAATTTTAGGTTTGTTTGATAAAACAGCAGAAGACTTAGCTTTCCTACATTTAATTAGCAAGAAGATTTAATTATGAATTTAATTATTTTTATTTTTGTAAATTAAAAAAAAACATTTATTTTTAAGGTCTATAGAAGAAAGCTTTAATCTCTCAGATGAAAGCTGTGGCCCTAACCCAGGAATTGTGAGGAAAAAGAAGATTGCAATTGGGGTAATCTTTTCATTATCCAAAGATGAAGATGAAAATAACAAATTTAATGAATTCTTTTTTTCACATTTTCCTCTCTTTGAAAGCCACATGAACAAATTAAAGAGTGCAATAGAACAGGTAAGCATAGTTATTTATTTATATCTTTTTCTTTTAAAATCTTACTCTCCCGATTAAGCATTATATTTATTCATTTGGCAGAAAAATTAACAGACATTGTGCATGTGTCCTATAAAGTGCTCTGGTGTATGCATATAGATTGAACCCTTTTTAAGGTGCTTACTGTCTAATAAAAGATGTAAGATCATTCATCCATTTGTTGTGTAAATAAATATTTGAGGGCCTAAAATGTGGTAGACACCATTCTACCAATTAAAGAGAAGAGATAAAAGCAACACTTCTGATCTCATGGGACAAATAAACATGTGAATATAGATGTATGTAATAAGTCCTGTGGAGAAAAATAAAATGGAGAAAGGTATGTAAGGAATCCTGGAAGGAAGGATTACTTATAGGCTAGTCAGGAATGCCCCTTATTAAAGGACATGTGAATGTGGTCCGGAAATACGGAGCAAGTGAGCTACAACCATCTGCAACAAGATATTCCAGGCAGGGGCAAAGGCCTTAGTGCAGGAGTAAGCCTGATACTTAAGCAGCATTACGAGGCCAAAGTGCCTGGGTTGAAGTGAGACTAGATCATGTAGGGCCTTATAAGATACCATTGTAAGAACATTAGCATTTATTCTTACGAAAGTATGAAAGATGGGAAACCATTGGAGGGTTTTGAGTGGAGGAAGAATGACATTATTTATGAGGATCACTCTTACTGCTGGTGGATAATAGATTTCTAGGAGCAAAAGTAGATGTTGTGAGACCAATTAGCATACCGTTGCAGTAATCCAGGTGACAGATGATGAATACTCAAACCACTTTAGTGATTGAATTGGTAAGAAATAGAAATAGCCAGTGTGAATAGCTGGTGTACTGAATTGGCATATCGGAGAAAAAACAATTAAGGTTGACTCTAAGATTTTTTTAGCAAGCAGTTAGAAGGATGAAGTTGCCAGCATTAAAGTGAGAAAGACTGCAAGCAAAACAGATTTGATGAAGGAAGATGGTTTTTTTATATTTGCATCCTGGACATCCAAGTGTTTTTATAAGTCTAGAGTTTACCAGAGAGGTCATCAGTGTATAGATGGTATTTAAAGCCATGAAACTGATTGAGATTGGCAAGAGAGGACAGAGAATGGTAAGCCTGAGTTGTGGTGCATTTTAACATTAAGAGTTTGACGAGATGAGAAGGAACCAGCAGAGGAGAAGGAAAAGGATTGGCTGTTCAATTAGGAGAAAAAACAAGACTATTCTTTTGGGGAAGCCAAATACAGAAAGTATTTCAAGGAAGGATTGATCACTTTTGTCAATTGCTACTGAGATAGTATATACAATACAAATATGTAAAGTAAATTGTGAAATATTAGAATCTAAGCTAAAAAGGAAGGACAAACAAAAGTTTTTTTTAGAAATTGGGGGGAAAGTGAAATGACTTCCTATTGGGAAGAAGTTCATTTGGACTGCATTTTGAAGGATGTACAGGATGTTTTGAAACATAAAGTTCTGAAAATCAGATATAGCAGAATAGCAAGAAGATTGACATTCTTGCCTCCCGAAAGGAACACAGTAAACTCATTGCTGAAAAATCTTATGTAGGCCTTTTCTATACATACTGTGCTTTTACTTGGTAGGGATTGTGCTGTGTCTACATTTTTCAAATTATATGCTTATTTAAGAAAACTCAGATTGTGCAACATGGCAAGACCCTGTCTTTACCAAAAAAAATTTAAAAATTTGCCAGGCATGGGGGTGCATACCCGTAGTCTCAGCTACTAGGGAGGATGAGGCAGGAGGAGCGCTTGAGCTCAGAAGGTCAAGGCTGTAGTGAGTTGTGATTGTGCCTCTGCACTGTAGCAACAGAATGAGTCCCTATCTCAAATAGTAAAATAAAAAACACCATTGTCACATACACATTTCTCAAGTTATTGTAAATGGTTCTCACATATGTTTTAGTAGGTCTCCTCAATTGAAGTAATAGTTTCCCTGTTAGGCCATTTCTACTTTTTCACAATTGTTGCTACCCTACTGTTAACATCTTGGCGAATTTTCCAGATTATTTTTTAGAGGAGATTCCCAGAAGTTGAGCTGATAAAATCAGTGGCTATCACCAGAGTTTTTTGCAACAGTCTGTGGAGGGGAAAGGATATGAAGAGGAATAGTGAGAGGTACAACTGGCGAAGTTAATGAGGACCTGATGACAAAGAATGTAGAGTGCTTGCCAGGGAGTTCTGACTTTTTCTTTAAGGCTGTTTGCAAGTTATACTTTGGAGAGATTAACTTGGCAGTGTGTTTTGTATATGGCTGCTGAAACGAGCACTTGGTAGTGTGTTTTGAAGAGACTGGAATAAGAGACGAGAGGTGGGTAGACCCGTTAGAATGGTTTAGAAAGGATGTATCTCAATAACTCATTAGTGACTAAGGATCATCTGCCTCTAGAGAAGACATAGATGTTAGTTATTCATATTGAATATGTCAAAAAATAAATAGTTCATTAGCAGTACTTTTTTATTGAACACATGAGTAAAGGCCATTTTCATTTACCTTTTCTTAAGTTAGACACTGATTACATTTCTTCAATTGACTGCTCTCACATTTTGTAGTCTAGCCAAAGTCATCACACACAGTAATAAGTTGTGGGTGAACTGACATTTTGAGTTAGTTTGAAATAGGCATTATAGAACTCATTAAAGATTACTTTTCAAGTGTTTTCATATTTTAACACTTTGATAATTCTGTAATCTAAAGCAGCAGTCCCCAACTTTTTTGGCAACCAGGGACCAGTTTTGTGGAAGATCATTTTTTCATGGACAGGGCTGGGGAGGGGGGCAGTTGCCATGGTTTCAGAGGCATTAGATTCTCATAAGAGCGTGCAACCTAGATCCCTTGCATGCACAGTTCACAATAGGGTATGCACTCCTATGAGAATCTAATGCTGCCCCTGATCTGACAGGAGGCAGCGATCAGACAGTAATGCTCGCTCACTCACTTGTTCGACCCAATTCCTGACAGGCCACTGACGGGTACTGGTCCACGACCCAGGGGTTGGGACCCCGACCTAAAATGTACATTGTTAATGCTTATAGTTGTTTGGATATTTGTTCAATTGTAGTATCCCATTTTTTATTAAAGCTGAAAGATAAAATTAAACGAATGCTTTTACATAAGTGAATGGGACTTAATTTTTAAAGTTCTATAGTAGTTACTTAATGATAGAATATTATTAAGAATAGAAAATAATAGTGAATAGTGTACCATCCAAAGAAGTTATCTTCTAGGGCCAGTTTTCAAACTTTTTTTTAATAGAAGTATGAATTTTGTTTCTGAACACCTTGGCAATTATTTTGAAGTCTTCTACCTTTTGAGATTTGTGAAAAATAGCATTGCTGATAAGATTAAGGAAGAACGCTACTAAATTCTAGCAAAATAATATTCACTTCTTTATAAATTGCCAGTATCTTAACAGTTTGAAAAAACATGAAGTATGTTTCACTTTCACCCTCTGAAGCTTTCGGGTGTACAGGAACATGATTTCTGGCCTGAAATAGGCTGACATCTTAATTGTGTTTTTTAAACAATATTTAATCACTTTGTAATTACATAAAGAATACAGAATTCAGTTCTCTTTGAAAAAGTATAAAAGATTAAATTCTTTTTGACTTCCATATCCTAATCCTGATCGCCTTTTTGTCTACCTAGATTAAGGCTTTTCAACCTTGGCTAAATGTATTTTAAGAAAGCAAATATTGGCTGGGCATAGTGGCTCATGCCTATAACCCCAGCATTTTGGGAGGCCGAGGTGAGCAGATCACAAGGTCAAGAGATCAGGACCATCTTGGCCAACATGGTGAAACCCCGTGTCTACTAAAAAGACAAAAACGGGGCATGGTGGCATGCACTTGTAGTCCCAGCTACTCGGGAGGCTGAGGCAGGAGAATCGCTTGAACCCGGGAGGCAGAGGTTGCAGTGAGCCAAGATTGCACCACCACTGCACTCCAGCCTGGCAACAGAGGGGGACTCTGTCTAAAAAAAAAAAAAAAAAAAGCAAATATTGCTATTATCTTTAGCTATCTTACTGTAGAATCTTTATATTCCTTTCCACCCCGCCCCGAGACAGTCTTACTCCATCACCCAGGCTGGAGTGCAGTGGCATGATCTCGACTCACTGCAACCTCAGACTCCTGGATTCAAGCGATTCTCATGCCTCAGCCTTCTTCGTAGCTGGGATTACAGGCGTGTGTCACCACATCTGGCTAATTTTCATATTTTTAGTATAGACAGGATTTTGCCATGTTGGCTAGGCTGGGCAAATCTTTAGAAAAGAGTTAACAGGGCTGGGTGCGGTGGCTCACGCCTATAACTCCAGCACTTTGCGAGGCTGAGGTGGGTGGATCACGAGGTCAGGAGTTTAAGACCAGCCTGGCCAACATGGTGAAACCCCGTCTCTACTAAAATTATAAAAATTAGCCAGGTGTGGTGGCAGGCGCCTGTAATCCCAGCTACTTGGGAGGCTAAGGCAGGAAAATTGCTTGAACCCAGGCAGCAGAGGTTGCAGTGAGCCGAGATTGCACCATTGCACTCCAGCCTGGGCGACAGAGTGAGACTCTGTCAGGAAAAAAAAAAAAAAAGAGTTAATAGAAGTGTTATCTGTGAAATATAAGCGTAAAACCATGAGTAGTTGTTACTGAGTTGTTGTTATTGAGTTGTTGTTATTATGTCTTGTTCTGTTTGGGAAAAATAAGTTTTTTTATAACCCAGAAACTGTCAATATCAGTTTTTTTATGTGTTGACAGTGGTCTGCAGTTTTAAAAATAAGAGATTGAAAACAGTTGAAAATTTTGAATTTTGTTCAACCATTCATTAATTACCAAATGTGTAGAAGAAAAAGCCACAATAAATGCATTTACCTTCTTTATTTCTTTCTCGATAAGAATTTTGGTAGAGCGTTGTATAAATATGTGACTCTGTCTAAAAAAAGACTCCTTTTTCCATGTTTTGCTCATGATTAACATAAGAATTAACTATCTTAATGATTGTTTTCAAGGCTATGAAAATGAGCCGGAGATCAGCTGATGCCAGTCAGAGGAGTTTGGCATATAATCGAATAGTTGATGCCCTAAATGAATTCAGGTACATATTCCTCAGCTTTCCATAACGCAGTAATTCATAGTGTACACAGGAAGATTTATTTCTTTTCTTTAATTTGTTCTAATAAAATTTAATTTCTTTGTCCTATAGTCATATGATGGTGTAATTCAGTAGACCATTGGCTCCTATGTTATTACATCTCAAATGTGCTTGAGAGTCAAGCACATTGAGAGCCATCAGTGGTATGTTTTTCAGTATTGGGCCATTTGACAAGCAAATATGACCAGGAAAGACCCTTGTTCTAGCAAAAGTATGCTTTGTTCTCTCTTGGGATCCTAGATGTCGGGACTGTTAAGTGGTATTTAACCAGTGGTAGTAATCAGATATTCTTGAATACAGGAGATACAAGGATATATGGATATAAGGAACATGAACTTGATATTCTAAATGGCTTTGTTGCTTGATCGTTTCTCTAGATATGGCACAGTGAATAGTCCTTCCGCCAGGGTTTTCTGGCTCAACAAAGCTTGTACCTGAAGTCCCAACAACTACTGTAGCTGTCTTCTAACTATGTGACAAACATACATATTACAAATGATCTTATGTTGAGAATTATACTAACTGACTGGTATGTCTCCCTTGACAAGAGGTTCGGTTTAGGTCTACTTCATTTTCTCAATCTTTCCTCCGTTAGACTAAAGAGATAGTATAGCACAGGGAGTGAAAACTAAGACTCTAGAATCTGTCAGACAGATATGGGTTTTAACCCTGGCTCTGTCATTTACTACCTCTGGTGATCTTGGGCAAGTGTATTAGCATTTTTGACCCCTAGTTTTCTAGTATAAAATGGGTAAATTCAATTTAGTAATAATCTAATAGATTGTTATAAGGATCAAATGAGATTGTGTGTGTAAGGTGCTTAGCAGAATGCTTGACATTAGTGGCACCATTCTTTTCTCTTTTTTTTGAGGTGGAGTCTTGCTCTGTCACCCAGGCTGGAGCGCAGTGACGTGATCTTGCCTCACTGCAGCCTCTGCCTCCCGGGTTCAAGCAATTCTCCTGCCTCAGCCTCCCCAGTAGCTGGGATTACAGACGCATGCCACCATGCCTGGCTAATTTTTTTTTATTTTTAGTAGAGATGGGGTTTCACCATGTTGGCCAGGCTGGTCTCAAACTCCTGACCTCAAATGATCTGCCCGCTTTGGCCTCCCAAAGTGTTGGGATTACAGGCATGAGCCACCGCACTTGGCCTATGGTAAACATAACCTACAGCAGTGCTTCCCAACTTACGTTACTTATATCATATCTTAACAATTTTGCCAAATTTATGTATCATGTATACTTTTTAAATTTAGTGTTTCTCTTTAAATTTGATCATCTTTTATACCTAAATAAATTTATTTCAACATGAAACTTTATTATCCTAGATAGGGAAACAATATGCTTTACCATAATAAAACTAGCTATAAAAATAAATTTATAGTAACTAAAATTAAAAGTGTATATCTGGGCAGGGCGTATTGGCATGTGCCTGTAATCCCAGTACTTTGGGAGGCCAAGGTGGTTAGATTGCTTGAGCTCACGAGTTTGAGACTAGCCTGGGCAACATAGTGAGACCCTGTCTCAACAATAATAGTAATAATAAATGTGTATTTATATACCACATTATGTACACTGTGTACCACTGTGTAAATTTTATTGTTATCAGTAGTCTATGTACCTTACTTTTAGAAAAACTACATATTTTTTTAACTGACAACTTTGTGGTCTCTTACTGGGGCAGGGATCTTCTAGATTGTTGTTTGTTTAAATGGACCGTCACATCTTGGAGTGAAAGGCTGTTTTAGCTTGTGAAACTGCAGGATTGCTATGATGAAACTGTAGGCATGCCATACATATACATAAAATTTTAAAACTTTTAAAATATATAAAACTTTTTTAAAAACTGAGCTAAAGAGTGGTAGATTTAAATTGAAGAAATTTACTTTATGACTATTGTATAATAATTTACTTAATTATTGAGAAAGAGAATAATGTCTACTCATTCATTTGGTTTATGCATCATAATGTTTAGGATAAAAGACATGAAAAGCTAGTTAAATATGTCTTACTGTTCTGTACAGTAAACTCAGTGGTTAGGGGAAATGTAGAGAGAAACAGAATTTAATTTCAACTTATGTTATTTTTTGGTATTAGAAAGAAATAATTTGTACAGGCAAAAACTATATTTGAGATGATATTTCTGCCATATATTAATTTTATTTTAACGTTAATTTTAGGCTTTTTTTTATTATATGAAGCATGCTAACAAATAACAATTTAATATTTTTATTGTAAAAAATCTATAACATTAGATTTGGCTTTATAAATCATTTTTTAAGTGTACAGTTCAGTAGTGTTAAGCATATTCACATTGTTTTGAAATCAGTCTCTAAAACTTTTTCATTTTGGGACACAAACTCTAGTGATACAGTAATCAGTGTGTTTTTTTTTTGTTCACTGGCATCTTCACTCTTTATATCTGAATTATATGCAAAGTTATTCACAATTTCATTTCTTCGTACTTAAACCTTAAAGGTTGAGATTATCACATTTTGGGTGCCATTCATGATTAAATAAAAATGTTATATAAATGTTTCTTATAGATGAAGAATAGCAGAAATCAAATACATTTGCAGAGGAAATTTAGAGCAATTTTTATGAGCTGTCCAATGTGTAGTCTACTTTGGCTTCATAACTTCTCAATTTGTATAGCCCTGTTTGTGTGTTTCTGGAAGTTATGTGAAAACACGAAATTTGATGATTTTACGAATGTAAGATAGAAATAATTTTAACATCAGGATTATTTGCTTGAGATGAGAATTTCTTTGAGTTGTATTGTTTTAATATAAATGTTTAGGTATCTTCTTTATGATTTAGGAAGTAAATTATACGAAGTTGCTTAAACCAAATGTTAATGGTTTAGGCCTGCCTAGGATACATATCCTCACCATTGATTTGATATTTCAGTAAGTATTCTACAGTTGAGAAAAAAGAAGCCCATATTAAGCTCAAGATAAGTGGTTTTCTGTTTTCTCAATGTTGAACATAATTTTTGAAAGCAGGTAAATTGTAGGTGGTGGAATTCTAGCCAGCCAGCAGACATTTTATGTGACTACTGCGTTTTTTAAATAAACATTTGAACCTTTAGGCCTGTAGGCCAGATAAGCTTTCTTTAGTTTGGCATAGGCTTTATCTCTCTCAGTCAGTTGTATTAACCCATATATTGTATAAGTTTATTCCTGCTGGGCCTCTGAAGATTATTAGTTTGTTCTTCTGTTTTAGGAGTTGGTGATTTATAGCCATTAATCTAGACCTTATTCTTTTTTAATTTGTAGTGCAGTCTGATTTTCGTGCATCTTCTGATACTATCCATGTTTGTGTCTGAAGAGCTAGCCCTGCACAGGCTGAATAATGACTATCTCTTCTTTCTTTTCTTCTGGAATGTTGTGAGTGGGAGTAGGGGACAGCAAAACGAAACAGTAACTAAATGGTAAATTCTAAGACATGCCTATCTCTTAGATTCTGTAGTTCTTGGCCACTCTATTATCAGTTAAGAGTATAAATAGCTGTAAGTAACTTTATTTTCCCAGTTTGATGCATGCGTTTGTGCACGCACACGCCCACGCACACAATGAATAGACTTAATTTGAACAGTTTCAGATCTGCAGACAAATTGAGCAAATAGTAGTTTTTTCATATAGCCCTCTCCCACAACCTACAGTTTTCCCAGTTAATGCTTTATTTATTTATTTGAGTCAGTGTCTCACTCTGTGGCCCAGGCTGGAGTGCAGTGGCATGATCTCAACTCACTGCAGCCTCTGCCTTCCAGGGTTCAAGCGATTATGTGCCTCAGCCTCCTGAATAGCTAGGTTTATAAGCCTGCACTACCACACCCAGCTAATTTTTATATTTTAAATAGAGACGAGGTTTCACTATGTTGGCCAGACTGGTGTCAAACTCCTGGTGTCAAGTGATCTGTGTGCCTTGACCTCCCAAAGTGCTGGGATTATAGGTGTGAGCCACCACACCCGGCCTCAGTTATTAATGTATTGCATTAGTATGATATATTTGTTAAAACCAGTGAACTAATGTTAATACATTATTAGTAACCAAAGACCAAAATTTACATTAAAGTTTACTTTGTTGTATAGTTCTATGGTTTTTATTAAATGTATGATGTCATATACACAATTATAGTATCATATAGAATAGTTTCACCACCCTAAGAATCCCCTGTGCTTTACCTGTTTATCCCTACTCACTAACTGCTGACAACCACTGTTCTCTTTACTTCTTTACTGTCTCTATATGTTTGTCAATTCCAGAAGGTTGTATGCTTGAAATCATATACTATGTGGACTTTTCAGACTGGCTTCTTTCACTCAGCCAGTCTTTCATAAGATTCTTCCTTGGTAGTGGTGGTGTTATTGCTTTTGTTTTTACCTAATAGCTGATTTCTTTTCATCACCGAGTGATATTCCGTTATATAGATGTAACCCAGTTTGTTTATTCATTTTCATTCACCTATTGAAAGATATCTTACTTATAGCTTTTGGTGATTATGAATAATACTGCTATAAATATTCATGTTTGGGGTTTTATGTCGACATGTTTTCAACTCAGTTGGAAAAATACATAGGAGCATGATTGCTGGATATTATGTAAAAATTGTGTTTAGCTGTGTAAGAAATGATCAAACTGTCATCCAAAATGACTGTACTATTTTGCATTCCCACCAGCAACTGGAGTTGCTGTTGCTCTCCAAAGAGTCAGGTAGTGATGTATCATTATTGTTTTAATTTGAAGTTTCCTAATGGCATATGTTGAGCATCTTTTCAAATGCTTATTTGCTGTCTGTGTATCTTTTTTGGTGAGGTGTCTGTTTGGGTTTTTTGTCCTTTTTAAGTTGGCCTTTTTTTTCTTATTGTTGAGTTTTGAAGATTCTTGTTGTTGTTTTGTTTTGGATACCAGTTCTTTGTCAGATTAAAAAAAATACTTTTTACCAGTTTGTGGCTTCTTGTTCTTATAACAGTGTCTTTCACAGAGCAGTTTTTAATTTTAATGCAGTCCGACTGAACAATTTTTCTTTCTTGTATAGTATTTGGTGCTATATCTAAAAATTCATCACCTAACCCAAGGTCATTTAGATTTTCTCCAGTGTAATTTTCTGTCTACTTTATAGTTTTGCATTTTATGCTTATAACTACGATCCATTATGAATTAATTTTATGAAAACTGTAAGGTCTTTGTCTAGATTCATGCTTTTACATGTGGATGTCCAGTCGTTGCAACACCATTTGCTGAAAATACTTTCTTTTCTCAATTGAATTACCTTTGCTCCTTTGTCAAAGATCAGTTTATACTCTAGTTGTGTGAGTCTGTTTGGGGGCTCCCTGTTCTGTTCTATTCTGTTCTGTTCTGTTGATCTCTGTGACTATGTATATATATTTGGCCATTACCTTGCTTTTGTTGTTTTTTTAGTTGACAGGTAAAAATGGTGTATCTTTACAGTGTACAAAATGATGTTTTGATATGTGTACACATGTGGAATGGCTCAGTCAAGCTATTTAACGTATCTGTTACCTCACGTAATTTCATTTTTGTCATTAAAAAGACTTAAAATCTACTGTCTTAGCAATATTCCAGTATATAGTATTATTATTAACTGTAGTTGCCATGATGTGTAATAGATCTCTTGAGCCCTGAAATTTTTTTCTTTTTTTGTTTTTTTGCTTTTTGGTTTTTTTGTTTTAAGACAGTCTCACTCTGTCCTCCAGGCTGGAGTACAGTGGTGCAATTTTGGTTCACTACAACCTCCACCTCCCGGGTTCAAGTGATTGTCATGCCCCAGCTTCCCAAGTTGATGGGACTACAGGTGTGTGCCACCACACTTGGCTAATTTTTGTATTTTTAGTAGAGGCAGGATTTTGTTATGTTGGCCAGACTGGTCTCAAACTCCTGGCCTCAAGCAATCTGCCCACCTTGGCCTCCCAGAGTACTGGGATTACATGCATGAGCCCCCATGCCAAATTTTGTGTCCTTAGACCAGCATCTCCTTTATTTCCCAATCCCCATGCTATCTTAATTACTGTATCTTTAGAGTAAATCTTAAAGTTCAGTAGTAACAGTCCTCCAACTTTGTTTTTATTCTTAAGTATTATGTTGATTATTCTTGGTCTTTTTTGTTTCTATATAAACTTTAACATCAGTTTGTAGGTGTCCACAAAATAACTTGCTGGGATTCTGACTGGGATTGTGTTGAATCTATGGATCAAATTGGGAAGAACTGACATTTTAACAATAGAGTCTTCCTATGCATTATCATGGAAACTCTTCCCATTTATTTAGATCGTCTGATTCCTTTCAACAGAATTTTGTAGTTTTCCTCATATAGACTCTGTGTATATTTTCTTAGATTTATACTTGTTTTTTGCGGGGGGCAGGGGGAAGGAACCTAATGTAAATGGTATTGTTTTTAATTTCACATTTCAGTTGTTCATTGCTGGTCTACAGGAAAGCAGTTGACTTTTGTATATTTACATTGTTTTCTGCAACCTCATTATAATCATTTATTAGTTCCAGCAGTTTTTGTTTTCTTTTGGTTGATTCTTTGAAACTTTTTATATAGAAAATCAAGTCTTCTGTAAATAGTTTTATTTCCTTTCCACATGTATACTTTTTCTGTCTTCCTTCTTTCCTTCCTTCCCTCTTTTTTCTATCTTTGTGTCTTTCTTACGGCCCTAGCTATAACTTCCAGTGTGATATTGAATGAGAGTTGTGAGAGGACACATCTTGACCTTGCTCCCAGTCGCAGGGGAAAAACATCCTGTCTCTCACCATAAGTATGATGTTAGCTGTAGGTTTCTTGTAGATATTCTTTCAAGTTGAGGTAGTTCCCCTCTATTCTTTGTTTGCCAGGAGTAGATAATTATTGATTCAATTTTTAAGTAGACATAGGCTATTCAAGTTACCTGTTTCACCTTCTGTGAGTTTTGGCAGTGTGTGTTTTTCAAAAAATGGGTTCATTTCATCTAAATTTGTGGGCATAGACTTGTTCATATAATCCTTTAATTCTCCTTTTAATTTTCATTGTATCTGTAGTGATACCCCTCTTTTTGTTTCTGATATTTATAATTTGTTTCTTTTTGTGTTTTTTTTTTTTAGTTTCCTGGATAAAGGCTTAAAAATTTTACTGATCTTTTCAGAGAACCAGCTTTTGGTTTTGTTGATATTCTCTCTTGATTTTCTGTTCAATTACAATAATTTCTGCTCTAGATTTTACTATTCCTTATCTCTTGAATGCTTTAGTTTTATGCTGCTGTTTGTCTAGTTTCCTAAGATTAAAGCTTAGATCGTTGATTTTAGATCTTCTTTTCTGATATATGTATTCAATACTATTAATTTCCCTTTAAGCACTCCTTTTGCTGCATTCACAAGAATTGATAAGTTGAATTTACATTTAGTTCAAAATACTTTAAAATTTCTTTCACAATGTCTTCTTTGACTTATGTATTATTTAGATGCATGTTGTTCAATCTCCAAGTATTAGGGGATTTTCCAGTTATCTTTTTCCTACTGATTTCTAGTTTCATTGTGATTTGAGAATATACATTGTGTGATTTCGATTATTTTAAATTTGCTAAGGTGTGCCTTATGGCCTAGAATGTGGTCCATTTTGGCAAATGTTCCCTGTCAGCATGGGAAGATTGTGTATTATCCTGTTTTTGGATGAGGTATTGTATAAATGTTAATTAGATTCAGTTGACTGATGGTACTGTTCAGCTCTATTATATCCTTACTAATTTTCCCTGTACTGCTTCACAGGGAGTGCACATACTTCATAACAAAATATTCCAATTTTCCCTCACATCACATCCCTTGTAACATTGCTGTCATTCAATTTAATTTTCCATTAGCTATGATCGTTCAATATGTTGTCATTTTTATTACCCTAAACAATTATTTTTCTATTAAGTCAGTTTAGGATAAGGAAAATGAAAGACTTTATTTTACATTTATTACTTTTCAAATACTCTTTTTATGTAGATTTGCGTTTCTAACCTGTTTTCTCTGAAAAATATCTTTTAATGTATCTTAAATATCATTTTTTCTGCCATCAAATCACTCAGTTTTTGTCTGAGGAAGTCTTTCTCTTTTCCTTTTGAATTATTTTGCTGGATACAGAATTCTATTATTTTTCTTTCAATGTTTTAACCATTTTTCCCTAGTCTCTTTGTTTGCATAGTTTCTAACAAGAACTCTAATGCAGTTCTTACTCTTCTATAGGTAAGGTTGGTTTTGTCCTTCTTACTTCTATTAAGATTTGTCTTTGGTTTTCTGCAGTTTGAGTATGATATATATAGGAGTAGATTTGTTGGTATTTATCCTGCTTGGTGTTCTGTGAGCCTCCTGCATCTATGGTTTGTTGTCTGTTAGTAATTTTTTTAAATTCTAAGCTATTATTCATATATTTTACTTCTCCATTTTGTATTATTACATGTATATTTTTGTAATTATACCACAGTTCCTGGATATTATTTTTTATCCTTTATTCTCTTGGCTTTTCAGTTTGGGAATTTTTATTGACATACCTTCAAGCTCATTGATTGTTTCCTTGGTCATGTCCAGTCTGCTGATGTGCCTATCAAAAGCATTCTTTATTCCTGCTCCTGTTTTTTTTTTTTAATTGCTAGCATTTCCTTTTGATTTTTTGGCTTTCCATCTCTCTGTTCCATGCTCATCTGGTGTTGCATGTTGTCTGTTGTAAACATTAGTGCAACAGTAATCATAATATATATTATATAAAATAAACATATTTATCATAATTTTCAATTCCCATTCTGATAATTCTAAAATCTTTGGCAAATTTGAGTTTGATTTTGATGCCTACTTTGTCTGTTCAGACTAGTTTTTGTTGCTTTCCAATTTTTTGTTGATAGCTATATATGATGTGTTAGGATGTAGGAACTGAGTTTAATAAGATTTTAGTATGAAGTTTTATATTAACCTAGCAAAGGAACCTTAGATGTGTTTAATGTTTGCTGTAGTGTTAGTTGTAGGTGCCAGGAGCTTCGATTTCCCATGGTTTCCTTTTTTTTTTTTTTTTTTTTTTTTTAAATTTTAAACTCCTCTTTCTTTTGTTTTCCCCAGGAACTACTTTGAATAAATTCTGTGTCCTACAGCTCTTTTAGTTGTAATCTGCATTTGTTACACTGGAGCCATATTGATATGGAAGTAAGGTGTTGGAGAGAAGAAGGGGAAATGTTCTGTAATCTTATAATTAAATCTGATTTTGTTTTTTTTAGTCTGAATTTCCGGGATGTGACCTTTGGAAGTATTTCTTAGCCATCCCTCTCCCTGCCGCCTTTTTTTCCTTTCAGAGGCCAGCCAGGAAGGCTGCTCCTCTCTCAAGTTAGATAAGGCTCTGGTAAAATAGTTTTATTTGGAGAATGCTCTAGGAATATTTCAAAACTGTTACTTTGTTACTACCTCTGTCCAAAACATAGCCAGATGTTTCTCTGATTTTCACCATGAAAATCTGGTAGTACCCCATGAAAGTGGGGGAGGTCTCCCTAAGACTAGGCCCCTAGGAGTTTTTGTTATTGAGAGGAATTCACACTCAATCTTCATCAGTTAGTCAATTACTATTTAAGTGCTCCTACTGGTTATTGGTTCCAAAGGCTTCTGCTTCAGGTAACTTGATCTCAGTTTTCATTCACTGTATTTACCCATTTTTTTCAGTTTTCAGGGTGATGGTTTTACCTCTGTCCTCAGTTCGGTGATGTAACTAAGAAAAGTCATTGATTTTTCAGTTTCTTCAGTTTTTTTCCTTGTTCTAAGAACAAGAATAATGACTTCCAAGCTCTTTCCAGGTCAGAGCTGAAATTGGAAGTTCAAATATTTTTAAATCAATATTTTAATGTAAGGACACATTGAATTGAAGTAAGATTTAAAACTTTGTTGAGTTAAAAACTGAAATTGGGCCAGGTGTAGTAGCTCATGCCTGTAATCCCAGCACTTTGTGAGGCCAAGATAGGTGGATCGTTTGAATCCAGGAGTTCAAGACCAGCCTGGGCAACATAGTGAAACTCTGTATCTACAAACAATACAAAAATTAGCCAGGCTTGGTGGTGCATGCCTGTAAACCCAGCTACTGGGGAGGCTGAGGCATGAGGATCAGTTGAATCTGGGATGCAGAGGTTGCAGTGAGCCGAGATTGCGCCATTACACTCTAGCCTGGGTGACAGAACAAGACTGTGTCTCAAAAAAGAAAAAGAGCCAAACAAACCACAACCTAAATTGATCTAGACTTTTCTTTGGAATTTAAATTACATAGTAAACCTATGCTTTTTTTTTTTTTAAAGAAAAAAAAATCCATTCAGGTACTGCTGTCACTAGAGAAGTATAATGAAAACTGTTTCCCAAACTCCTGGAGTGTGAATCAGTAGGTATGGGGCTAGCATCTATATTTCACAAACTCTTTTGGAAATAACTGGCTTAAACTTTATTCAAGGGCTGAGCTTGGTGGCGCATGCCTGTAATTGCAGTACTTTGGGAGGCTATGGTGAGACGATTGCTTGGAGTTTTGAGACCAGCCTGGGCAAAAAAAGCAAGACCCTGTGTCTGTTAATGGCACAACAGGGTGACTATAGTCAATAGTAATTTAATTGTACATTTAAAAGAAACTAAAAGAGTATGATTGGATTGTTGGTAACAGGATATATGCTTGAGATGGTGGATACCCCATTTATCCTGATATGATTATTACACATTGTACCCCATAATTTATATACTTACAATGTACCCACAAAATTTAAAGTAAAAAAAAAAAAGACCGCATCTCTATAAAGTAAAAATTTTCAAAGTAGCCAGCTCAAGTGGCATGTGCCTGTAGTCTCAGCTACTTAGGAGGCTGAGGCTTGGCAGGATTGGTTGAGACTAGGTATTCAAGGTTGCAGTGAGTTGTGATTGTGCCACTACACTTCAGCCTGGGTGATAGAGTGAGACCACATCTCTTTAAAAAAAGAACAAAACTCTTTTCAAGGAGAAAAATTACCAAATTGTATCTCTGTGCTACTGTAATGGAACTATAATCCTTGTCTTACACAATTGCTGTTCAACTCTTAGCAGGGATGTCAGAGTCAGCATTTGAGAGCAGTTTTGTATTGAAATTAAGAGCAATTTCTGATTCTTAAGAGTGATTGTATATGCAAAGGAAGGTATCTGTATGTTTTATGTTTTATTGAAATCAAGACATTTTGAACCTAATACCCTGATAAACTAAATACTATCAGTTGGGTAAAATTGGTTATTTATTATTCCTGATGTTTTGTGACAGCTTTACTCTGTATACATTCCCTTGTAGCCCAGTGCATGTGCCACAGTGCCTGTGCTATTTACATAGCTGGAAGATTGAACTTAACCACAATTCAAGCGCGCGCGCGCGCGCACACACACACACACACACAACTAGAGTGGTTTCTCTACCTATAAAATAGGCCTCTTATGAATGTAAGTAGTAGTTGAGAACTATGAAAAGTTATAGCCTTGTATTTTTCTAAATTTAATCTATAGTTGGAAATTTTTTTTTTTTTTTTTTAAGTCCAGTGAGGCAGGATTGCTTGAAAGCTTACTCAAAGATTCTTAAGGAGCCAGGTGCGGTGGCTCACTCCTGTAATCCCAGCACTTTGGGAGGCTGAGGAAAGTGGATCATCTGAGGTCAGGAGTTTGGGAACAGCCTGGCCAGCATGGTAAAACCCTGTCTCTACTAAAAATACAAAAATTAGCTGGGCAGTGGCGGCTGCCTGTAGTCCCAGCTACTGGGGAGGCTGAGGCAGGAGAATTGCTTGAACCTGGGAGCCTGGGAGGCAGAGGTTGCAGTGAGCTGAGATCGTGCCACTGCACTCCAGCCTGGGCAGCAGAGCAAGACTCCATCTCAAAAAAAAAAAAAAAAAAAAAAAAAAAAAGATTCTTAAGGGTTTTGCTTCCCCTGAAGTAGATATTATGCCACTAATAGAAAAGAAATGTGCAATGAATAATCAGGATTTGTAATTTTTTATTTTTGTAGTTTAAATTGTTTTTGTTTTTGAGAGAGGGTCTCACTCTGTTGCCTAGGCAGGAGTGAAGTGGCAGAGGATAGCTCACTGTAACCGTGGTATTTTTTAATATTTTTCAAATGTATTGTGTAATTGGGTTACTGTGTTAATCCAGGCTAATCTTGAACTCCTGTCCTCAAGGGATCCTCTTGCCTCAACCACCCACAGTACTGGGATTACAGGCATGAGCCACCATGCCTTGTCTGGTTTAAGTTGTTTTAGTTTACTTTATTTACACCAGAATTATTATAAATATGTTTTATTGAAATCAAGACATTTTATTTTATTTATTGAAATCAAGACATTTTAAATTTTGTGGGTACATTGTAAGTATATGTTTTCAATAGTTCTTTTTGCTTATTTCCTTGAAAGAATCCTTCAGGATTCTTTTTGAGTATCACTTATTGCATTAGTATAAGACAGTGAATCTTTGCCCTTGAACTTGCAGTTAATTACACTGTTGGATTGACAAATTCTTTTCTGCAGTCACAAGCTTTGTGGTAAAGGCCAAAAGTCTCTGGTTGGGCTCTGAGGAAACACTGTCATTATAGATCCAGCTGAGGTTACCAGAATAGTAGATACTGTCGTAAGACTCCTTCCAAACAGGATACTGATCTTGCTCTTGGATTTTAAAAGACTTTTTTATTTTTCAAAATTTTAATTAAATACTTGTGAGTCAATTGCTATGGTATTGGATAGTACAAATGACCTAGACTTAGACTTTTCAAAATTGCCTGGAATTTACAACATGCGAGTTATAAAATCTATAAAAGTATATGTCACGACTATGTGCCTTTCCATTTGTATTGTTTGATTATTGTGCTTCAGTTGCTGTGCAAATATGAAAGTTGTATTAAATATTCTTATAATATTTTATAATTTTCAGTAGGTATACCTATATACCTTTATATAGTTTCACATATACAGTTGACATTCACTATTTGTTTATTATGTATTTTAGAATTCACCTACTTTATAACATTTATTTGTAACCCCAAAATATATTTGCAGTGCTTTTGCAGTAATTTGTGTACATGTGCAGAGCAGTGAAAAATGTGAGTTGCCTGATGCACATGTTCCTAGTTTAGATCAAACAGGGTCTAATGCTCTGCCTTCTTGTTTTAACTGTCATACTGTTAACAAATGTACTTTTTTGACCTTTATTTAGTGCCAAATTTTTTGCATTTTTGTGCTTTTTGTTAGTGACTTTGCTGTTAAAAATGGCTTCCAAATGTAGTGCCGAAATGCTTATACTCAGTGTAAGAAGACCGTGATTTACCTTACAGAAAAAATACATGTATTAGATAAGCTTCCTTCAGACATTATTTATGGTGCTGTCAGCCATGAATTTAATATTAGTGAATCAACAGCATCAGATAAGATGTCCTTAAACAGAGAGGCACATCAAGGTTATGTATTGAGGGTTTGATGAAAATGTGACCAGAGGCTCATAGGAACCTGTTTTATTTTTCTTAGGGGCAGTGGTTCAGTGGCTAATTCAGTGCTTGAATGGACTTTATAGAACATAACTACCTCAAATAATAAGAATAGACCTGCAGTCAGCCCTTTATATCTGTGGGTTCCACATCTGCAGATCAGCCAACCTCGGATCAAAATAGTTGAAAAAGAAAAAACAATAAAAATTAACTGCAATTTAAAAAATACACATTAAAAAACCAACGCAGTATAACAATTATTAACATAGTATTTACATTGTACTTGGTATTATAAATAATCTAGAGGTGAGGTGCGGTTTTTTTTTTTTTTTTTTTTTTTTTTTTTTCCAAGATGGAGTTTCGCTTTGTTGCCCAGGCTGGAGTACAGTGGCTCAATCTCGACCCACTGCAAGCTCCGCCTCCTGGATTCACGCCATTCTCCTGCCTCAGCCTCCCAGGTAGCTGGGACTACAGGCGGCCGCCACCACGCCCAGCTAATTTTTTTTTGTATTTTTAGTAGAGACAGGTTTTCACCATGTTAGCCAGGATGGTCTCAATCTCCTGACCTTGTGATCTGCCCGCCTCGGCCTCCCAAAGTGAGATGGTTTTAAGTACAGGAGGATGTACATGGGTTATATGCAAATAGGATGCCATTTCATAAGGGATTTGAGCATTCATGGATTTTGGTAACCATGGGAATTCTGGAACCAATCCCCCGAGGACACAGAGATAAATGTATTTCTTAAATTAAGGGATTATTTAAAATTAACAATGACATAATCTTTAAAGTAAATGATTATTTGAGATCAAGTGATTAGTAAATTATGGGCAGTTGAGAAGAGGAAGGAAATTATTTACATGTATACAGAAACCATGAAAGCTAGAGAAGCAGGAAGCACGTTTAGTTAACATTGCTGCCTAACAAAGACGAAGTCTTTAGATTTTTACATAGACCCTAGGTACATCAAAGAAAACTAAATCATGCCCACAGTTTCCTCCCAACTAAAAGAGTCTTTCATTGTCTGGGCACAGACTGGGAAAAATAAGGGGACAGATTACTGAAAGTATTTGCTTTTCTTACCATTGAATGATAGGGCACAATTATTAGTGAGGAAGAAAGAAATAATTTCTAGAATAAACCATTACGTCTAGATTTTTTTTTTTTTTTTTTTGAGACGGAGTCTTGCTCTGTTGCCCAGGCTGAAGTGAAGTGGTGCAATCTCAGCTCACTGCGACCTCCGCCTCCCGGGTTCAAGTGATTCTTGTGCCTCAGCCTCCTGAGTAGCTGGGATTACAGGCACTCACCACCACACCCAGCTAATTTTTGTATTTTTAGTAGACAGGGGGTTTTGCCATGTTGGCCAGGCTGGTCTTGAACTCTCGACCTCAGGTGATCCGCCCACCTAGACCTCCCAAAGTGCTGGGATTACAGGCGTGAGCCACCGCACCTGGGCATTACTTCTAGATTGTTAATGATAACAACGTAGAATTGTATATAGTGAGAAGCACTGTTGTGTAGTTAAATTTCTTTGCCTTCTTTATACTTGACAACACTCTGAGGCCATAGCATATGTAATACTTTTAAACAAATAAAATACTAAAATAGTAAAGCAAAGGCCCTCAGTGGACCACTAATACCAGTATTTGTGATCTGGCTCTGTCCCATGACACATAGACTTATAGTAGATGGTAATATGTTGAAGAAACTCATGAAAAACTCTTAAATGATCAGCGTATTTGTTTATTTATACATTGTTTCTTTTAATCAAAAAGTATATGCACATGATTAAGAAACAAAAATTTCTGAAAGGTCTAATAATTAAAAACAAATGAATCCTATCCTACCCACCCCATTCTTCCCAGACACGTTCTCTTTTTAACTATTAGTTATTTCTTGTTATTTACCTCCGTATTATTAAAAAGTATACATAATGTTGCTGTTTCCTGATTTATCAGTTTTAGATCGTATTTATTTTCTGACATGATATATGAGTTTACACCTGTTCCTTGGTCTTTTATCATCTCAGTATTGTTATGGCACCATCATGTTCTTCAGCTCTGGTAATTTTTCTGCTTTCTTTTACTATTCATTCTGTTTTCTCTCTGGAATTCTTTTTTTTTTTTTTTTTTTTTTTTTTTTTTTTTTTTAGAAATTGGTAAATTGGTACTCCTGGATTGTTCTGTGTTCCTTTTTTTTTCATATTTTCCTTCTCTTGTCGTGAATGTTTTGTTTTTCTATCCCTTCTATGCTTTTTTTCATTTCAGCAAATCTTTGATGCTTTCTTATTTTTGGATAATCCTTTTCTTTGAAAATTAGATTCTCTGCCATATTCTTTAATTTTAATGTACATTAGAGTTTTGTTTAAAAGTTTTCTTCCATTGTTTGCATTATTTCTGTTTTCCTCTGGAGTCATTTTATATGGGTGACTGTGTGTGTGTGTGTTTCTGTTGTTGTTTCTTTCTCTTCTTAGAGGCTTTCTCTAAATATCAGTGTTTTTGCTTGTGCTCTGTAGTTGAGAATGAGATAACAAACTGTAGGTTAGGAATTCTGTGCATAATTAGGCTTTTGACTGGAGACCTTCATCTCAGGGCAGTGTTTTTCAGTGTTTTTCAATTATCATTACCTGAAGAAGCATATTTAGTTATTTTTCCCCTAATCTTTGCTCCTCTCATACCACCCCCCCCATCCCATGAAGATTTAATACTACAAGATATAGTCTATATCTGATTATATACTCTGAAAGATATAAATGTCAGGAAGAGTTTGGAAAAGGTCATTCCTCTGGGCCATTCAACTGCCATATCTGCTCTCTTCTATCTGTAGTCATTTTCTGGGGAAGTGGAGAGGAGGTAGGGAGCTGCCAACCATTTATGGACTTTGAATTAGTCTCCCAATTTTCAGTACTGTATCTTAGCTCCTGTCATGACTTTCCCCAAAATTTGTGAGTCTTGAGCCTCTTCTTGCTTTAGTGGGGCAAATTAGCTCCCCTTTGTCCATGTCTCCGTCTGTGATACTATGACCTTATAAATTCCTCTACTCTGCTACTTCAGTGACAATTCCACCCTATGTTTGTCTTCCAGAATTTCATGAAATCTCTATTTTAATTTTCAATAATAGTTTCTTGGCAATTTTTTTTAATTAATTATTTTTTAAATAATAGAGACAGGATCTCGCTATGTTCCCCAGGCTAGTTTTGAACTCTGGGCTTAAGCAGTCCTCCTGCCTCAGTCTCCCAAAGAGCTGGGTTTACAGGTGTGAGCCACCGCACCCAGCCGGTTCCTCTCTAATTCTGTTTGTTGCACTGGTTTATCTGTTTTCAAATCTTTAGGTGGTGTTCATTTGGGGCCTCAGAAACTGAAGAGAGGATACACATTTGTCTTCAGTTTTCCATCATATCTGGACACCTGTAATAAGCTTTAAAAACAAACATTTTCATATATTCCTAGTTTGTATTCTAGTCATATTTGCTCTATAATATACCTTTGCGTTTATTTTAAAATTCTTAGCAATGATTGTATGTTCTACAGAGAGCTCATTAAAGTGACCTGTTTTTATTGTTTCTATCCATTGTAATACATCATGTTTATATTGTTTCAAATTCAAGAAAACTTGTAGAGGCAAGATAATTATTCTCTTTTTTGGCTCCTAGGTGTTAGACAGTTATACTGAAGTTGGTATTAGAATTTGTGGAAATCTCAGAGAGCAGTATTGCACAATATAATCTCAGCTGTCAGCCACGTGTGGCTGTTTAACTTAATTAAAATAAATTCACTTCCTTTATCATACTGGTCACATGTCATGTGTTCAGTAACCACATACAGCTAGTGGCTACACTGTTTCAGACAGTGCAGGTTTCCATCATTGCCAGGTTCTACTAGACAGCATTACTTTAAAGAGTAGAAAGTAGGGCACCATTCTGTAGTTCTGCCAGACTGACTAGTTTCTTAAGCCTAAGGCTTTGCAGGAGTTGCTTAGTCTAGTAAATGTATAGGGCTTTGCTAAATAGATAATGATGTAAAAAGAAAATAATTAACATCTTGAAAGTATGCTTTGAAGCCTTCAGGAGAAAGTATAAGTCACAGGACTAACTATTGTCTAAATTAGTCCAAGAGACAGCTAAGAAAGCACTATGCTAATTGTGTGATAATCTTTTCTTGTGTTGATTCAAGGAAACACTGTAGAAGGTTGAGAGAGTCATAAAATATAGCTTGTATGTATAGTGTTCTCACTGTCCTGAAGAACATTACTAGAGTCTTAGCATAGGCAACAAAATGATGCAGATAAACTGTTGTTTTGAGTGGGTAGATGGATAAGCCGTTACTTCATTTAGAATATTTTCCTTTTGTATATGTAGTTGATTATTTGCAGTATATTTAAGTACAGCATACCCCTTAGAAATGTGGAGTTGGAAGGGGCTTAAGAAATTATCATGGTATCCTTTCATTTTACAGGTATGGGAAACAAATGCTTAAAGCAGGGAAATAATTTACTCTGGGGCACACAGTCACTGGTGGGGAGAACCAACACCAGAACCAACATATTTTGAGACTATTTCCCATGGTACTGTGTTGTTGATAAGGAAGGAAGGACTTGGTCCACTGTCTTTTCTCAAAAGCTTTAATAATCTAGGTGTAAGGCCGAAGCTGGCAACATAAACTTAAAATTATTTTAAGAGTATGTAACTCTGGGAACTATACATTTCATAATGTGTCTTCCTCTTTTTAGAACAACAATTTGTAATCTTTACACGATGCCACGAATTGGAGAACCTGTCTGGCTTACAATGATGTCGGGGACTCCAGAAAAGAACCACCTTTGCTATCGTTTCATGAAGGAGTTCACTTTTCTAATGGAAAATGCTTCCAAAAATCAGTATGAATTTATTTATTTATTTATTATAACTAGATATTGTAATCAAACTCAATTACAGATGTGGAAGAATCATCCATTATCTTTGAAATTATATTAATCAAAATTAATAATCAGAATTCTAAAAAATAATTAAATGATAGGGTATGGAAGAATATTACAGAACCTTATGAATGAAAAGCAGTGAAAATGTCTGTAATTATGTAATTAAAATTCCTGACATAGAATTGTCTGAGGCTGCCCATTTTTTTGTGAATTGTATCCACTTATAGTTTTATTTCATAGAAAAGAGGTAGAAAACATGTAAGGATGGCCAGGCGTGGTGGCTCACACCTGTAATCCCAGCACTTTGGGAGGCCGAGGTGGGTGGATCATGCGGTCAGGAGATCGAGACCATCCTGGCTAATACGGTGAAACCCCATCTCTACTAAAAATACAAAAACATAATTAGCCAGGCGTGGTGGTGGGCTCCTGTAGTCCCAGTTACCCGGGAGGCTGAGACTGGAGAATGGCATGAATCCAGGAGGTGGAGCTTACAGTGAGCCGAGATCATGCCACTGCATTCTAGCCCGGGCGGCAGAGCCAGACTCTGTCTCAAAAAAATAAACAAATGAAAAAAAACATGTAAGGAAATGCTAGGATTTTAGTGATGCATTTTCAGTGTGATGTTTTATCATACTGTTTTCTTTTAACTATTCAAGTCTTTGGAATCCAGATGAGTAATTCAGATGTTTTTATTCTCTTTGATGATAGATGGAGTTTGCTCAATACTTTGCCTCGTTTTCCCATTCAGTAATTTGGAAATGTAAGGACCTGCTGGTTGATTCAGTAATGAATTGTGTGATTAAACACTGAAAATAATCCATAATGGGCCTGGCACGGTGGCTCACGCCTGTAATCCCAGCACTTTGGGAAGCCGAGGCGGGTGGATCATGAGGTCAGGAGATCGAGACCATCCTGGCTAAGACCATCCTGGCTAACAGGATGAAACCCCGTCTCCACTAAAAATATAAAAAATTAGCCGGGCTTGGTGGCGGGTGCCTGTAGTCCCAGCCACTCGGATGGCTGAGGCAGGAAAATGGCATGAACTGGGGAGGCGGAGCTTGCAGTGAGCTGAGATTGCGCCACTGCACTCCAGCCTGGGCAACAGAGCGAGACTACATCTCAAAAAAAAGAAAAAGAATCCATAATTTTTGAAGTAAAATGGCATTTCTGTTTTGTACTTATGATCTACAATAGCTCTTTTGAATGTTACCTTTATTTTAAGTAGTTTTTAACTCCTTCTCAACCGGAAACAATTAACTTTCATTTTAATCCTGGCGTTATATACTCATCCTTTCCTCTCGCCTCTGCTTTTTTTGGTGCCATTTGGCCACATGAACATATATACTCTTCTTGCTTACTTTGTCACTACATTTTACCTAAGGTTTCATGAAGGCAGATTGGAATTTGATCAGATGTATTTTGTTTTCAGATTCTTGCCAGCTCTCATTACTGCAGTTCTGACTAATCATCTTGCCTGGGTTCCAACAGTCATGCCAAATGGACAGCCACCTATAAAAATATTTTTAGAAAAGCATTCCTCTCAGAGTGTGGACATGTTGGCAAAGACTCATCCATATAACCCACTTTGGGCACAACTGGGTATGTAATCTGACAACTGTTACAGTATATATTAAACTTGTTTTGTAGCTATCTGTAATATTTTTATAGCAAAACCAAAAATAAATAAAATGCCTTTACCTCCTGCATTCTAAAGCATCTCTGCTTTGCTTGTCCTTTCATGTCTGGCAATTTATCCTATCCTCATCTTAGACCTGAAATCATTCCTTATAGATGAAGAACTTCAGGTATGGCAAGAGGAGCAGGCTAATAGCTGGTTTACTAGTAACTCCAGATTTTCAGGGTGTTTTATGATTTTGTACTTTGTGTTAGGTACTTTGCAAGAGAGAATGAATCAACAAAGTCACCCGTGATACCTAAAATAAATCTGGTTAGGAGGGAAGCAGTTCACTGAGGTTTCTGTTGATCCACTTTTGTTCACTTGCTGAGTCATTTTGGAAAATGTTTCCTTCAGTGTTAAACACCACTAAACAAGTGGGGGAAGAGGGGAGAGTAAGTGGTTGATAAGTTCATAGGCAATAGGGAGGGATTATAGCAGAGTGCTAAAGACACAGGCTGTGGAGTCAGGCACACCACGTTTGAATCACAGTTTCCTTATTCATAAAGTGGGAATAATAATAGATGATACATACTTTAAAAGTTGTAAAAATTAAATGAGATAATACATGTAAAATGGTTAAGACTGTCTGGTAAATGTAGCTGCTAGTTATTTCTGCTCCTACTCTATTGCTGTTAGATGATGGGAGAAGAGTAAGATGAGAACATTTTGGTGATTGGGTAGTAACTTTCCTTAGGTTGCTCTGGTGATTGACCTTGCCAGGTAGATTGTCATATGGCTTATCAGTTCATATAACCAACCTCCTTCCCTATTGGCTTTCTTCGTTGCTCCCTCCCCCATTCCCTTCCATTTTATTGAGTTATAATTGACATATAGTAAATGCATTTTTTTAATGGAGTCTCACTCTTTTGCCCAGGCTGGAGTACAGTGGCATGATCATGGCTCACTGCAGCTCCAATCTCCCTGGGATCAAATGATCCCCCTACCTGAGTCACCCAAGTTGCTGGGACTACAGGTGCATACCACCACACTAGGCTAGTTTTTGCATTTTTTGTAGAGATGGGGTTTCGCCATGTTCCCCAGGCTGCTCTCAAACTCTTGGACTCAAGCGATCTGCTCACGTTGGCCTCCCAAGGTGCTGGGATTACAGACGTGAGCCACCACACCCGGCCCAACACATATTTAAAGTGCACAATTTGGGCTGGGTGCGGTGGCTCACGCCTGTAATCCTAGCACTTTGGGAGGCTGAGGTGGGTGGATTACTTGAGGTCAGGAATTCGAAACCAGCCTGGCCAACATGGGGAAACCCTGCCTCTACTAAAAATACAAAACAATGGCCAGGTGCAGTGGCTAACGCCTATAATCCCAGCACTTTGGGAGGCTGAGGCGGGTGGATCACAAGGTCAGGAGATTGAGACCATCCTGGCTGACACGGTGAAACCCCATCTCTATTAAAAGTACAAAAAATTAGCCGGGCATGGTGGCGGGCACCTATAGTCCCAGTTATTCGAGAGGCTGAGGCAGGAGAATGGCGTGAATCCAGGAGGCGGAGCTTGCAGTGAGCTGGGATCGCGCCACTGCACTGTAGCCTGGGCAACAATGCAAGACTCCGTCTCAAAAAAAAACAAAAACAAAAACAAAAAAAACAATTAGCTGGGCATAGTGGCAGGCGCCTATAATCCCAGCCACTTAGGAGGCTGAGGCAGGAGAATCCCTTGAACCCGGAGGCAGAGGTTGTAGTAAGCCGAGATCATGCCACTGCACCACAGCCTAGGCAACAGAACGAGAGTCTGTCTCAAAAAAAAAAAAAAGCAATTTGATAAGTTTCGCATATATGCCTCTGAAACCATGACCACAATCAAAACAGTAATCATATTGCATCATTTCCAAAAGTTTCCTTATGCCTTTTTGTAATCTCTTCCTCTTCCTCCCCCTCTTCTTCTCCCCAGTTTCTCTGTTCCTCTTCCACCATCCCTACACAGCCACTGGCTTACTTTCTGTCATGATAGATTACTTGCATTTTCTAGAGTTTTATATGAATGGAATCATGCAGTATATACTTCGTCTGATCTCTTTCATTCAGTATAATTCAGATTCACCTATTTTGTGTGTATTAATAGTTTATTCCTTTTTAATGCTGAGTAGTATTCCATTGCATTGACTTTTTAAAAATCAAATTATTAGTAGTATTTTTTAAATTGGGACATTTAAATCCTTTTTTAATTCTACAGTCATTTGTTGACTAAGGCTCTGTGCTATAAAGATGAATGATTTGGAAATTGCCCTCAAGAAGTCAACAGTCTAAGACTGTAGGTAATATATATGCAGACAACAATAATAATTCAAGGAGGAACTATAAGAGAAATGAAAAGTTTAGTAGGAGTTGAACAGGGGAGCCTACTTTTGCCCAAGTGAGGATGCTTAGGTGGGAAGCTATGGACTGGCAGAGATATTGAGGAAAGGGACAGGACATCACATGAGTAAAGAGTAGGTGTTAAAAGTGCAGAGCATATTCAGTGGTCCAGTTTAACTGGGTCTTTGCATGAATAAAGATGATTTCTTCTTCTGACTGCCAAGAAGGAGGATAAGTATAAGAAGATAAAGCTGGAAAAGTAAAATGGGAATCATGAAAGACTCACTTGCTATACCAAAGTAATTTCAACTTACTTGGTAATTCGTGGGAATCGTGGGAGTAGTTTAGAACAGTGGCATGGTGATATTTGAGCCAGTGTGTTAGCCAGAGGACAAAATTTATCATAATAGTACCTATAGCATGTATTTATTTGAGACTTATTTATATTTGTTCCTTTAAAAAGTGTGAGGGCTTTGTAAAGTAAAAATAGAGGATTTTAAATGTATGTACTGACAACTTGCAGAAATTGAATTAAGTTGAAATTAGTGGCTTTGTATTCTCCTTTTTTTTTTCTTTCTTTCTTGAGACAGGGTCTCACTGTATCGCACAGGCTAGAGTGTGGTGGTGCGATCACAGTTCACTGCAGCCTCAACTTCCTGGGCTCAGGTGATTCTTCCACCTTTTCCTCTCAAGTAGCTGGGATTACAGGAGCAAGCCACCATGCCCAGCTAATTTTCTGTATTTTTTTGTAGAGACGAGAGTTTTGCCATGTTACCCAGACTGGTCTTAAACTGCTGGGCTCGAGTGATCAGCCTGCTTCCACCTCCCAAAATGCTGGGATTACCTGCATAAGCCACCATGCCCAGCCCTATTCTCCATAGTTTTGGCACTGAAATTACTGGTTTAATTTGAAGTATAGCATAAATATAGAAATGATAATTTCTAGTCCTGACCCCCTCACTTCCCCTGCTTTTAACATAATCGCTAGTCATGTTTAGAATGGGTTCAAAAGTGAAAATGAATTGCATGACTAAACTTGTTGCCCTTTCTTTTCCTTTTAGTAAGGATGAGTCTCTCTCTTCCTGCCCTTTCTGGCCTATCCTGAGTACCCAACCCTCTAGGGAATGGAAGGGGAAAATAGGCTCTTACTAACATGGGAGCTGGTGGGATGGGGTGCTGGCTAGGGGAACAACAGTTAAAGTTTGGAGATATGACTTACTTTTTAATTTTATTTCTTTTTTCAAAGAATCCGGTTTTAATTTTATTTCTTTTTTTTTTTTTTTTTTTTTTTTTTTTTTTTTTTTTTTTTTTTTTTTTTTTGAGACGGAGTCTCACTCTTGTCGCCCAGGCTGGATTGCAATGGTGTCATCTCAGCTCAATGCACCCTCTGCCTCCTGGGTTCAAGCAATTCCCCAGCCTCAGCCTCCCGAGTAGGTGGGACTACAGGCATCCACCACAACACCTGGCTAATTTTTGTATTTTTAGTAAGTACAGGGTTTTACCATGTTGGCCAGGCTGGTCTTGAATCCCTGATATCAAGTGATCCACCTATCTCGGCCTCCCAGAGTGCTGGAATTACAAGCGTGAGCCACCGTGCCCGGCCCCAGAGATATGATTTAAATCAGGAATGGTTAAGTGTGTGGTGTGACTACTCTAGCTTTGCTCCATTTTACCGCTACTCCTTTCCTGTCCTTGCAAGCCAGCAGATATTGTGCTTTGTCTTTTCTTGATTGGACACAGCTGCAGAGTCCTTGTGTCCATAGTACTTCAGGCAGTACTTCTCTAACCAGGTTAAAATGCTCTTCATGGAGCCTGGGTTAAAGAATATTCTTGGGATATGTGAGTTTCAGAACTGACTCTTTGCTTGAGGTTTCTGAACCATAGCATTTGTTTAAAGAGGAAGCCTGAAAACCCTTAAATTCACCTTTCTCTCTGGTTAAGACTATTCATCTCATCTTCCTCCCTTGAATAGTCACTCATCTGTTAAAGAACTAAGAATGAGGCCAGGCGTGGTGGCTCATGCCTGTAATCCCAGCACTGTGGGAGGCCAAGGCCAGTGGATTGCTTGAGCCCAGGAACTCAAGATCAGCCTAGGAAACATGGCAAAACTCTGTCTCTACAAAAAAAAATACAGATAATTAGCCAGGCGTGGTGGCACATACCTATATTCCCAGCTACTCAGGAGGCTGAGGTAGGAGAATTACTTGAGCCTAGGAGGCTGAGGCTGCAGTGAACCATGACTGTACCACTGTACTCCAGCCAGGATTACAGTGTGAGACCCTGTCTCAAAAAAAAAAAAAAAAAAAAAAAAGTAAAACCTAAACTGCTACTCATACAGTAAGATTAGGTTTCTGATCATTAAAAATAGCTTACTTAGCTGTGTCAGTGAAGGATGTGTCCAATAACTGATTTTTCCATTACAGGAGACTTGTATGGCGCTATTGGCTCTCCTGTACGGTTAGCAAGGACTGTGGTAGTTGGCAAACGACAAGACATGGTCCAGAGGCTACTTTATTTTCTTACTTATTTTATAAGATGCTCTGAACTTCAAGAAACGCATCTTTTAGAAAATGGAGAAGATGAAGCCATCGTTATGCCAGGCACAGTAATTACTACCACTTTAGAGAAAGGTGAAATAGAAGAATCGGAGTATGTCCTTGTCACAATGCATAGAAACAAAAGCAGTTTGCTCTTTAAAGAGTCAGAAGAAATGAGAACTCCCAGTTGTAACTGTAAATATTGCAGTCATCCACTCCTTGGGCAAAATGTAGAGAACATTTCACAACAAGAGAGAGAAGATGCTCAAAACAGCTCTAAGGAGCTGCTAGGAATTTCAGATGAGTGCCGGATGATTTCTCCTTCTGACTGCCAAGAAGAAAATGCTGTTGATGTTAAACAGTACAGAGATAAATTAAGAACTTGCCTTGATGCCAAGTTAGAGACGGTTGTTTGCACAGGATCTGTTCCAGTAGACAAATGTGCATTGTCAGAGTCAGGCTTAGAGCCAACAGAGGAAACATGGCAGAGTGAGAAGTTGCTGGATTCAGACAGTCACACAGGCAAAGCAATGAGATCCACAGGAATGGTTGTGGAGAAAAAACCTCCAGATAAGATTGTGCCTGCTTCATTTTCTTGTGAGGCTGCCCAGACAAAGGTTACTTTCCTGATTGGGGATTCTATGTCACCTGATTCAGATACTGAGCTTCGAAGTCAGGCAGTGGTGGATCAGATTACCAGACATCACACCAAACCGTTGAAGGCAGAAAGAGGGGCTGTTGATCAGCATCAAGAAACTAAACAAACAACTAAGGACCAATCTGGAGAGTCTGATATACAGAACATGGTTTCTGAAGAGCCCTGTGAACTTCCCTGTTGGAATCATTCAGACCCAGAAAGCATGAGCTTATTTGACGAATATTTTAATGATGATTCAATTGAAACCAGGACTATTGATGATGTTCCAATTAAAACAAGTGCAGATAGTAAAGACCATTGCTGTATGTTAGAGTTTTCAAAAATATTGTGTGCAAAAAATAACAAACAGAACAATGAATTTTGTAAATGTATAGAAACAGTTCCCCAAGATTCATGTAAAACCTGCTTTCCTCAGCAGGACCAAAGAGATACACTCTCCATTCTTGTCCCCCATGGGGATAAAGAGAGTTCAGATAAAAAAATTGCTGTAGGAACTGAATGGGACATTCCAAGAAATGAAAGTTCAGATAGTGCCCTTGGGGATAGTGAAAGTGAAGATACAGGTCATGATATGACTAGACAAGTTAGCAGTTATTATGGAGGAGAGCAAGAAGATTGGGCAGAAGAGGATGAGATACCTTTTCCTGGGTAAGTAGGAAGTTTTCACCTATAATGGGCCCTATATAAATATGTACCATTCTTTTCTTTAGCTGGTCTCTGAAGGTTAGTATAAAAGAAGAGATCATTGTCCTGGATAGCTCTCTCTTATTTTCATATTCTCGTAACTCATAAGAAGGAGTAAAGGCTAAGCCCCAGAAATACCCCGGAAAGGTTTTATGAAGACCTCAGAGAAAAGTTAAAGGATCTGGTTGATAAGTATAAGATTTCTTACTGCTTAGAAGGTTTCAAGCCATTCAGGAGTGACTTCTGCCCCAAAAAAGGACATATGCTGAGCCTGGCAGTTAGGGAGTACTAATCCCTGAGATGTTAGAATGGCTGTTAGAAATAGATTTGGCCAAGACTAAGAGGAAAACAGAGAACATATACTTTGGGTCAAGTATGCAAGGAGAAGATTCATACTTGAGAAACGTTACATACCCACCTTTGGACTTGTGAGGCATTTAATTGTTTTGTTTTAGATGATTGTTTTCATAATCTGGTTGTATTAAGAATGTGCTACAAACACAAAGTACAGTTCTCTTAAAGTCTGTTAGGGAAGATTGATCCTCACTTCATTACGCAGTTGCTCATCAGACCTTCTCTGAATAAGAAGGAGTATTTTATTTTCTGATAGAGCACTTGAGCCAGTTTTTAAATAAGGATGATTTTACTCTTGATTTTACTATTATTACCATTTTACTCTTAATTTTTATGATTATTACCATTATATAAGGATGAATTTACAGTTGATTTTAATACAGACTAGTGTTAAATATGGACTAGTAGAATTCATGTTTTTGTTTTGTTACTGGTTAACTATATTTATTACTAATTAGATGTCTTTTGGGGGCATTTTTCTTCCAGGTCAAAGTTAATCGAAGTGAGTGCTGTTCAGCCCAACATTGCCAACTTTGGGAGGTCCTTGCTAGGTGGTTACTGCTCATCTTATGTGCCTGACTTTGTTCTTCAAGGAATTGGGAGTGATGAGAGGTTCCGTCAGTGTCTGACGTCAGATTTATCTCATGCGGTGCAGGTGAGTGACCTTCACTGTTTTTGAGTTTATTTAGAAGAAACTCTGTTAACTGGCAGAACCCAAAATTGCCTTATATTTTTGGTCATACTTTTTACAACACAAGCATTGTTCTCTAAAACCATCACTTTATATTCAATGCCTATATCTTTGTATCTGTCACTGTGAAAGCAAATTAAGTTCCAGAAATCTATCCACATGGGTATCTGAAATACAGAAAGTACTGTATGTATTCATGGATGTCCATCAACTAGGTTATTTACAGTATCAAAAATTTGCAAGTGCTTAAGTTTGAATGGAATTATTTTCTTAATTTCCTTTTCAGATTACTCATTGCTTACATATAGAAGTGGGATTGGCTTTTGTGTATTGATCTTGATATCCTGTGGTCTTTCGGAAACTCTTATTAGTCTATTCATTTTTCTATATAGGTTGCCTAAGGTTTTCTACACACAGGCTCATGTTATCAGTGAACAGATAGTTTTAAATCTTTCTTAACAATCTGGATGACTTTTGTCCCCCCTGCCCCCAACTTTTTTTTTTTTTTGACTCATTGTACTGGTTAGAATTTTCAATATGATGTTGCATGGAAGTGGTGACCATGGACATCATTGCCTTATTCCTAATCTTAGGGGAAAGACGTTGCATCTTTCATGATTAAGTATGATGTTAGCTGTAAGGTTCTTGTGATGCCCTTTATTAGATAGAAGAAGTTGCCTTTTTATTTTTACTTTGTTTAACTGAATGCTTCTTTTAGAGACAGGCAGTTCCCTTTTATTCCTAGTTTTTAGATGGTTTCGTTTTTTTTGTCCATCCTTTAATCATGAATGAGTGTGGGATTTTGTCCTATGCTTTTTCTCAATGTCTATTGAGATGGTATTGTCATATTGTTTTTCATCTTTAAACTCTTAATGTCATGGATTTCATTAATTAATTTTTAGATGTTAAACCAACCATTGTATTCTTAGGAAGCAATCCCCACTCTATCATGGTATGTAATTTTTTTATATGTTGCTGGATTTGATTTACCAATATTTTGCTGTAGATATTGGAGTCTATATTCCTGAGAAATACTGCTTTTTAGTTTTCTTGTGATGTCTTCGTCTAGCTCTGATAATCAGGGTAATACTGGCCTTATACAGAGTGCTGGGAAGTATGTCCTTCTCTGTTTTCTGGAAGAGTTTCTAGAAGATTAGTTCTATTTTTTTTCTCTAAACATTTGGTAGAATTCATTAGTGAAACCATCTGCATCCAGGCTTTTAAGAATAAGAATATTTTAAATTGCTAATTTAATTTATTCACCTTTTATATATTCAGATTTTCTATTTCTTTCTGAGCCAATTTTGGTAATTTTTGTCTTTTAGGAATTTATTAGTTTCATTTAAGTGGCCTAATTTATTAGAATAAAGTCGTTTATGGGATACACTTATAATCCTTTTAGTTTTTATAAGGTCGCTAGTAATGTCCCCTCCTTTGTTCCTGAATTTTGGAATGTGTGTTTTTGTTTGTTTGTTTTTCAAATGGTGAGGGTTTCGCCAAAGAGAAGTTCATTCGTGGTTTCACTTAAATTATATATATTTTTTGCCCATATGCATCAAGGATTAGCAAGCTATGGACAGTGGGCCAAATGGTTCTGCTTTTTATAGATAAAGTTTTATTAGAACACAACCACAGTCATTCATTTATATACTGTCTGGCTATGTTCATGCCTAAAAGCAGAGTTGAGTCATTGAGACAGAAACCTTTCAGCCCCCAAATCCTAAAATATTTTCTGTTAACTCTTTTTTTTTTTTTTTTCTTGAGACAGAGTCTTGCTCTGTCATCCAGGCTGGAGTACAGTGGTGCCATCTCAGCTCACTGTAACTTCTGCCTCCCAGGTTCAAGCGATTCTCCTGCCTCAGCCTCTCGAGTAGCTGGGATTACAGGCGCCCACCACCACACCTGGCTAATTTTTGTGTTTTTAGTAGAGATGGGTTTTCACCATGTTGGCCAGGTTGGTCTGGAACTCCTGACTTCAGGTGATCCACCTGCCTCAGCTTCCCAGAGTGCTGGGATTACAGGTGTGAGCCACTGCACCTGGCCAGATCTGACAAATTTTGATCTGTTGTATTTTCAGTTTCATTCATTTCAAAATGTTTTTAAATTTTGCATGTAACTTCTTTGCTTATGAGTTATTTAGAAGTATGCTGTTTAATTTATAAATATTTATTGAATTCTCAAAAATTGTTTTGTTGGTTTCTAATTTAATTCCATTATGGTTGGAGAACCTACTTTGTTCACCTCTGGTAAATTTATTGAGATTTGTTTTATGGCACTTGAAAAGAATATATATTCTGCTCTTGTTGAGATGTTCTGTAGCTATCAGGTCAAGTTAAATAACCATTAGATAATAGTCTTAATTAAGTCTTTTATGCCCTTGCTGATTTTTGGTTTGGTTCTGCCATCAATTATTGAGAATGAAGTATTGAAGTCTTCAGCTATTGTTTTGTTGAATTTTCTATTTCTCCCTTCAATTGTACGTATCACTTTAATACTTCGCTTTAATAACAAAATCTGGCCACCTCTCAATTTAAAAAGTTAATAAAGAAATGGAGAGGCCCGGCATGGTGACTCACGCCTATAAACCCAGCAATTTGGGAGGCCGAGGTGGGTGGATTACTTGAGGTCAGGAGTTTGTGAGCAGCCTGGCCAACATGGTGAAACCCTGCCTCTACAAAAATACAAAAATTAGCTGGGTGTGGTGGCGTGTGCCTGTAATCCCAGCTGCTTGGGAGGCTGAGGCAGGAGAATCACTTGAATCCAGGAGGTGGAGGTTGCAGTGAGCCAAGTTTGTGCCACTGCACTCCAGCCTGAGCAACAGATCAGGACAACCATCTCAAAAAAAAAAAAAAAACAAAAAAGAAAACAGAAATGAAGAAAGCCAAGTGGGAAATGATGGATGAGAAAATGTGGCTCAGTGAGCAACAGTCAGTCAGTTGTTAGCCAATAAGGTTTAAACCTTTTGTGTCTGTAGAAAGTTACCTAAGTTGTAAAGTTTGGTGTTTTATTGGATGAGAAATTATGGCAAATATAGATAAAAACAATTTGTGAAAAGAACTTATCGGAAGTTGTGATCTTCATATTTAAAGGCTAGTTTGCTCAGCTTTTGAATACCAATCAAAGAAGTATTTATTGACCTACTGTGTTCTGAATATAGTGCCAATACTCCAAGGGATATATGTATGAAAAAGAAAAAGTTTCTAACTTCAAGTTTTTAACTTAGCAGCAGAGGAAATAAGGCCAAGTGTAATTAATAACTGTAGTATAAAACATAACAAAAGTAGTGCCTGAGGAAGATACTTGAATGTGTTATTGCTTCAAGGGACAGAATTTTTATCAGTTGGTGGTAATGGATGCCCTTCAGGGTAAAGGAACCGTTTCTAGTTTTTTCAATGCTTTCCTCCCAAGGCCTGATATAGTGCCTACTATTTGTTGAATTACTTGGTTAAGGAATTATATATGAGTTCTTCTGATGCACTCTGTGTCTTCTAATGCATTCTTGTCTTTTTTAATGTCTGATCCTAGCTGCTTAGTCTCTTTTCTTCTTTCATGTATACCCATCGCCAAACACTGTCTTTTGACTTTCTCTGTGAAAGCCTGGCATTGGAAAGCATTGCTACCTCCTAATGAAGATAAAGACAACATTTTGATTTTAAGGGTTTCTACCTGCTATTATAGGATGAATAATAATAGTATTTAGTTTTTATTGTTTCCTTACTGTGTCCCAGGCACTTAAATGTACTTAATCTTATAGTAATCCTTTGAGGTACTTATTATTGTTATCTTTGTGTTTCACATATGGCTCAGAGAAGTTTTTAAGTTACATAGATAGGGAGTGGCAAAAGTAGAATTCAGTCATTATCTGCCTGTTCTTAAGCTGCTATGCCATACTGTTACTAAAACAGATGAACAAAGAGTAATACAAATAGCAAAATCACCATTACAAAGTTTATAACACTTTTATATTAGTGATCTCAGGTCTGTTGCTCTTAGATTCCTTCCACTGTGGTAAAAAGGAAGGAGCTATTTGTCTTTCCCCCTCTGTTTTAGTAATTGGGTTTCTAGTCTTTCCCACTCATATTGTCATTTATTCATGTAAGTATACTATCAAAGTACTATTGTAGAAAAATTTGACAAAAAGAAAAATAAAATACCTTCAATCTCAGCACTGACGGGTTGTTGAATTTTTTTATCAATCATTTTTCCAAAGCATGTATAGGATTTCTAAAAAAATTCTTTGGTCGGGTGCAGTGGCTCACGGCTGTAATCTCAGCACTTTGGGAGGCCAAGGCAGGCGGATCACGAGGTCAGGAGATCGAGACCATCCTGGCTAACATGGTAAAACCCCCTCTCTCTACTAAAAATACAAAAAATTAGCCAGGCGTGGTGGCAGATGCCTGTAGTCCCAGCTGTTCGAGAGGCTGAGGCAGGAGAATGGCGTGAACCCAGGAGGCGGAGCTTGCAGTGAGCTGAGATCACGCCACTGTACTCCAGCCTGGGTGACACAGCAAGACTCCGTCTCAAAAAAAAAAATTATTTTAGGCCGGGTGCGGTGGCTCACACCTGTAATCCCAGCACTTTGGGAGGCCGAGGTGGGCAGATCACAAGGTCAGGAGTTCAAGACCAGTCTGGCCAACATAGTAAAACCCTGTCTCTACTAAAAATACAAAAAATTAGCTGGGTGTGGTAGTGGGTATCTGTAATCCCAGCTACTTGGGAGGCTGAGGCAGGAGAATCGCTTGAACCTGGGAGGCAGAGATTGCAGTGAGCCGAGATTG
>NW_012107452.1:1426073-1432685 GCF_000951045.1 Mandrillus leucophaeus | reverse complement strand
TATATATATATATATTTTAATTCTTGCATACTTAAAGTTTATCATATTTAACATGAAAATATGTGATTACATGCAAAAACATGTAGGATCCTTTTAATATATAAGTAATGGAAGTGATACTGTAAAAAATATATATATAGTCCTATTTTTCTGAATTATAAGAGGAGAGTGTCTTTATCTCCCCGCTTTTTAAGAAAGTAACATTTTTCTTAATATATATTTATTATACAAAATGTTGAAATGTGAAGAAAGCCAAACACAAATTTTCCTAACTCTACCATCAGCTATTCTTAATAGAGAAACTTCCTCCAGGGATTAGGCAGCATTGTGGCTTCTCATAAAACCCAGAATTGGCCACTTACTAATGGTGTACCATAAGACAGAATGTTTACTCTAGGAAAGCCTCACTTTCTTTGGCTATAATGAAAGTAATACTGATGTTTGTATACCAGACTTACACTGTGTGGTTATATTAGTCACACTGTGCTTTGCATCTTCTTGTTATGATTATTATTCTGTGTGTATGTATATTTATGTATCATATATATGTCTGAAGCCTTATATATAAAAGATATGCTTGTGTATATCTGTGTATTTATACAGTACATATTTTTATATAGTTGAGTCCTTATATATAAAATATATACGTGTATATATATTTATATATACCTATATTTTTATACTCTATAGGATTTTATATTATGTTTTAAATTCTGCTTTTGTCACATAACAGTTAATATAAGAATATTTCCCCATACTAACATAGTGTGTAAACATTGTTTTTAATGTATATGGATTATTGCATGGTTTTTGTCATAGTTTATGTTTCTCACCATTCTTCTATTGCTGTTTTTTGCTTTTTGTTTTTTGTTTATTTTTTTGAGACAGGGTCTTGCTCTGTCATCAAGGCTAGAGTACAGTGGCACAAACATGGCTTACTGGAGCTTTGAACTCCTGGGCTCAAGCAGTCCTCCTACCTCACCTTCCCCAGTAGCTGGGATTGTAGGCACATGCCAGCATGCCCGGCTAACGTGTTTACTTTTTGTGAAGACAGGGTCTCGCTGTATTATCCAGGCTGGTCTCGAACTCTGGAGCCTCAAGTGATCCTCCTACCTTGGCCTCCCAAAAATCTTGTTCTAAAGAGAAAGGCAAGTTTCACCTTTGCATTAGTGTATTAGTAACGTTAAACCCAATTCTTAATAAGACCTTATAAACAAATCTATTCAATCTTAATTAGTTTAATCATAAGGTAAATTTTTAATAAACCTTTTTTAATCTTTTACAATTTTCTGCTAAGCAGTAGATTAATTCAGTAAGAAAACCATGTTATTCAGACACATGAGCCCAGATTTTGGCCCTGCATTAGTGTGCTCTTATTTTAGTGTTCAACATACAGAAAAATTAAATAATCCCCTTCAAATCTTAGCAAACTTGCCTATACCTACAGAACTTCCTTTATAAGATCAACCCTTCACAAACCCTTTACACCTTGCTTAAACCTTCAGTTTTGTCCCATTACTCTTTTAGGTTAAGACAATTGTTAAAACCCTCTGAGCTAGACAGAATTTCATTTCCTTTAACCAAAACCATATTCCCATGCCTTCTTATAGCCTCCCACCAAAACCACATTCTTTTTTCCTTCTACACCTTGCATATAAAACTGTTTTTCCAGTAGTCTCAAGTGCATGCTGCACTGTTAACTTTTAGCAAATTTTATTTTTGGTGAGAAACCTGGTAAACAAGCAATTTTAGCCATGTATAATATTGCAGAACCCATGACTTTTCCCAGCCTAGCCAGGGGACCTGCCTAACTCCATATGTCTCCAGGCCTTACCTAGAATCTATTGGCTGTAGAACAGACAAACAATTAGTAAAAGTCACAGAAGCAGTTTATCACCTTAAAACATCCAGCAAACAGTGTTTGACCTGCCAAATTTAGACTAAATATATAAATTTTGAAGACATTTTCATTTTACTTTACCAATAATCTTCTATTTTTTTTTTATTTACAAAAAGATTATTAGAATCATGAGACCTACAGGCATTAAAGTTTCCATTTTTCTGACAATGTTTGATTCAAGTGCTTGTTTTTCTTTAAGCCAATTAACTGGAGCTCTGTATATAAACATCACACACTCAACACATATAAATACACAGAAACAGAGAATCAAGACAAAATTCCATTGACTGAGAAGGTTTTGGAGGGAAGGCTGGAGCTTTCAAACAACATCTATACATATAGCCCAAATATCAGCTTTAATTAAGTCGATTTCTAACTATGGAGCTCTCAAGAGAAAAGTTCTTTTAAAATCTTTTATTACCAGATTTCAGTGAGGACAAACTCCGCCTTTTGAATCCTTTTACTAGAGGTAACCTTCTATGTGAAATCAATAAGCCTTAACTAAGGGGATGACTTAAACAGGGATGCAGGAGGTGTCTCCAAAGAGATGGTAAACGATTTATAAGATCTAGAATATCCCCCAGGCCAGCCGCTGTGGCTCACACCTGTAATCCCAGCACTTTGGGAGGCTGAGGCAGGTGGATAACCTGAGGTCAAGAGTTCAAGACCAGCCTTACCAACATGGCAGAACCCCGTCTCCACTGAAAATACAAAAATTAGCCGTGAGGCACAGTGGCACACACCTGTAATGCCGCTACTCAGGAGGCTGAGGCAGGAGAACTGCTGGAACCCGGGAGGCCAAGGTTGTGGTGAGCCAAGATTGTGCCACTGCACTCCAGCCTGGGTGATAGAGAGAGACTCCATCTCAAAAAAAAAAAAAAGAAAAAAAAAATCTAGAATATCTCCAAAGGTGTAGTTCAGAGAAAAAATTCAAGATAAGAAATGAGAAGCTGTGCATGGAAAGGAAAAGAATCAATAAATGGCAAAAGTTCCACAAGTATTAAACCAAAAAGGGCTTGCTCCCAAAGCCTAGAATTGAACCCAAGCCACCCACCACTGTGGGAGGGCAAAGCCTTTGCAACTGACCTGCAGTACAGGGTGACTGCTGTTGTCTTTCCCAGAAGGAGTCTAGAGCATTTTCAAGCTTGCAAAGGATTTTAACTGCTCAAGAGAATTTTCTAAGACTAACCACGTCATTATTATGCATCCTTCTTTTAATTTAACCTTTTTCTTTCATTGAGGTAATCAGTTCCAATAGTGACTCAATCTAAGAAACCTATTAAAGTCTAGAACGTAATTTTCCAGTTTTTTTTTTTTTCCTTTCTTTTTACATTAGAAGCAAAAGGTATCTAGGGTAGAAGAGGCATCTCCATGATCCCCAAGAATTCACTCTCAGAAATGGGCTTAAGATAGCAAAAGATGACAAAAGCCCTATAGAGATGGGACCTTTTCAGACAAAACTCACCCAAGGGCTTGACAAATATTTGGGATGAAGAATGTGCTGACTCATCTCAGACTCCCAGCACTTTCAGACTGGGTACCTGACATGAACTTGAAAATTCTTGTTCTCTGGATGGTGGAGACCAAGAGAGAGTATCCCCACATGGTCACAAAGTCATGCTTTCAAGGATGTAAAACAAGATTAGAGGGAAGCCTCATTTAGTTTTTGTTTCAGAGACCCACAGCAAAGTTTATAACTGACCCATCGAGAAGTACACCAGAATCATTGCAACCTCAGAGTAACCTCTCACAGGTCCTTTTTCTTATTAATCAACAGTGATTTTTACCATTCACTTATCTGATTTGCTCAGAGAGAGAGAGGCCAGAAGCCTCACCGGTAGGAAATTCTTACCTTTTGTCAGCACGGTGGGTTTCTGATTTCCCTTTCCCTGAGCGGCCCTGGCAGTGTTGCTCACCGCACCATAGTCACAAAGGAAAATTACTTTTGTGTGTTTCATGGAACCATAGGCAAAAACCTCTCGACTTTGTCAGATGTCACCCAATAGGCTGTACGGGGGAGTGAGGGAGAGGGGCGAGAGACCACCAAATTAACATTCGTTATCTCAACCTGGTGAAACACATGTAACAAAACAGACAGTAGTCACTTTGCTCAGCACCTAATACTGACTTGTCAAGGCTCAAACTTTTTCCAGTGCGTCCCTGTCATCTTTGATCCACTCAACGTAGGGAGCGATGACCTCTGACTGGGAGTTCATTGGGTGACGTCTGGACAATGTGAAGAGCAGACAGTCACCCCAGGTCAAACCTGTTGAACTTCCTTCACTGCTCAGCGAATGTGATCAAATAAGGAAGGTTCTCCAAGTTAGGTCTGCTGGACTTCCATCACCAATTCCTTTAGAGATCCCCTCTAGATGTACAAACACACACATACAACAAAGACAAGATGGACAGAAGGTCTCCCAAACCAAGATTCCTAAGCAGGAATTCCAAGAGTATGCTTTTCAAAGTAACCTATTCTCTGAGAAATCTCCCTGAAATCTTCCTTATTGAGGAGAAGTCTCCCCAACCAAGACTCTTCATACTAATTAGGGAGAGCCAATCTTGATCCCCGAAGGGGCCAAACTTAGATCCCTTAAGAAGCCAAACCAATTAGGAGAAGGAAGGAGGCATTGGCACCACCTAGAATACCCACCAGACCAGTTTAGAGATGTCTTTACAGGAACAATTTCTCTACTGCAATTAAATCCATGCACCATGGGCCAGCAGTGTGTTGCTGGTAGAGATAGTGCCAGCGTCAGCCCCCAGTCCAGGAGAACTATGCAGCCACTTGGGCTGGCCTCTGGATCTGTTGCTGGTGGGGGACTGCCAAACCGTGGGCAGGTAGCCACAAGGGTGATCCCAGACAAGCCTCCAAATTTGTAACCATCCAGGGGTTCTTCCTGCCCACTGCATAAAGACAGACCATGGTATTGTAGTAGAGAAAAAGTTCAATAGACACAAGGTCAGCCACCCCATGTGGGAGTTGGAGTTCATACTCAAATCATCTCCTTTAAAGCTTGTAGGGTAGGGGTTTTTTAAAGGTAGTTTGGAGGAAGGGGTGGGGTGGCCAGGTAACAGGTACTTGCGGCTGATTAGGTGGGGCAGAAATCATAGGGGGTTGAAGCTGTCCTCCTGGGGCCAAATCGCTTCTGGATGGGGCTACAGGAGTGGGTTGTCAGTCCAGGTGGAGCCAAGGGTGTCAGACATGCAAAAAACCTGGAAAGATATCTCAAAATGCCAGTGTACAATAGTGGTGTTATTTGCAATTGGGAAAGTTTCATTTCTTGTAACCTCCAGAATAATGTCTGCGCCTTAGCAGGACTCAAACTCCTCTCCTCGTTTCAGCCTGATGGCTTCCTTTTAGCTTTACAAAAGCAGTTGAGTTTTGGGCAAGGCCTATTATCATTTAAACTGTAGCCAGGGCCACCAAGACTGTGTCCACCCTGCAAGCACAGAGCCTCACCCTCACTACTCCACCGCCCATCCACACCCACCGCCGGTTTACCATGGATGATGATATTGCTGCGCTTGTCATCAGCAACAGCTCCAGCATGTGCAAGGTCTGCTTTGCGGGCAACAATGTCCTGGGCTGTCTTCCCCTCCATCATACGGCACCCGAGGCACCAGGGCGTGATGAAGGGCATGAGTCAGAAGGACTCCTATGTGGGCGACAAGGCTCAGAGCAAGAGAGGTATCGTGACCCTGAAGTACCACGTCAAGCATGGCATCGTCACCAACTGGGATGACATGGAGAAGATCTGGCACCACACCTTCTACAACAAGCTGCATGTGGCTCCCGAGGAGCACCCTGTGCTGCTGACTGAGACCCCCCTGAATCCAAGGCCAACCACAAGAAGATGACCCAGATCATGTTTGAGACCTTCAACACCCCAGCCATGTATGTGGCCATCCAGGCCATGCTGTCCCTGTACACCTCTGGCCGTACCACTGGCATCGTGATGGACTCCAGTGATGGGGTCACCCACACTGTGCCCATCTACAAGGGTTATGCTTTCCCCCATGCCATCCTGTGTCTGGACATGACTGGCCGGGACCTTACTGACTACCTCATGAAAGATCCTCACCGAGCACAGCTACAGCTTTACCACCGTGGTCGAGTGGGAAATCGTGTGTGACATCAAGGAGAAGCTATGCTATGTTGCCCAGGACTTTGAGCAGGAGATGGCCATGACGGCCTCCAGGCCTCCCTGGAGAAGGGCTATGAGCTGTCCAATGGCTAGGTCATCACCATTGGCAATGAGCTCTCCCACTGCCCCGAGGCGCTCTTCCAGCCTTCCTTCCTGGGCATGGAATGCTGTGACATCCACAAAACTACCTTCATGAAATGTGACATGGACATCCGCAAAGACCTGTATGCCAACACAGTTTTGTTTGGTGGCAACAACATGTACCCTGGCACTGCCAACAGGATGCAGAAGGAGAGCATCACTCTGGTGCCCAGCATGATGAAGATCAAGATCATTGCTCCTCCCGAGAGCGCAAATACTTCATGTGGATGGGCGGCTCTATCTTGGCCTTGCTGTCCACCTGCCAGCAGATGTGGATCAGCAAGCAGGAGTGCGGTGAGTCCAGCCTCTCCATCGTTCACCACAAATGCTTCTAGACGGAGTGTTACTTAGTTGCGTTACACCCTTTCTTGACAAAACCTGACTTGTGCAGAAAACAAGATGAGATTGGCATGGCTTTATTTG
>NW_012107452.1:1421953-1422576 GCF_000951045.1 Mandrillus leucophaeus | reverse complement strand
GCCCGCCACCATGCCCAGCTAATTTTTTTTTTTTTTTTTTGTATTTTTAGTAGAGACGGGGTTTCACTGTGTTAGCCAGGATGGTCTCGAAAAGAGAGTAGTTTTTAACTGAGATACGCTGTTTATTGGAGAGTGGAACTGCTCGTGCAGAGATGATTAAGTTGGCAGGGTGTTTGAAGTACATACTTGCAGCACTTGAACTCTGGGCAATAGCAACAGGAAGTGGCTACAAAACTATTACAGTAGTACAGTAGGAACTACAGCTAGTTTTATGCAGTTATAATCATAACTATATTATGTTATAACTATATTAAGTGTTATTTAAACTATATTAAACTATATTAATATGTCATAAGTATATTAAATACAAACAAATGTATTTAATACTATATATTTGTTAACATTTCTCTGGGCTGCGAATGTCACCTTGTATGCTTTGTCAATGTGTAAGTTTTTATATATTTTAACTTATAGTAGATTTGTGTGTATTTTACAGTACTAAATGATAAAATATACTGTCTACATTTTTTTGTTTGTTTGTTTTGAGATGGGTCTTACTATGTTGCTCAGGTTAGTCTCTCGAACTACTAGGCTCAATTGATCCTCTTCAGTGGTTTGACCAT
>NW_012107452.1:1380847-1419318 GCF_000951045.1 Mandrillus leucophaeus | reverse complement strand
TCCAGCCTCTCCATCGTTCACCACAAATGCTTCTAGACGGAGTGTTACTTAGTTGCGTTACACCCTTTCTTGACAAAACCTGACTTGTGCAGAAAACAAGATGAGATTGGCATGGCTTTATTTGTTTTTTGTTTTTGGTGTTTTTTTTTTTTTTTTTTTTTTTGGCTAGACTCAGGATTTAAAAACTGGAACAGTGAAGGTGACAGCAGTCGGCTGGAGCAAGCATCCCCCAAAGTTCTACAATGTGGCCGAGGACTTTGATTGTACATTGTTCTTTTTTCTAATAGTCATTCCAAATATTGTGAAATGCATTGCTACAGGAAGTCCCCTGCCCTCCTAAAAGTCACCCCACTTCTCTCTAAGGAGAATGGCCCAGTCCTCTCCCAAGTCCACACAGGGGAGGTAATAGCATTGCTTTCATGTAAATTATGTAATGCAAAATTTTTTAATCTTCGCCTTAATACTTTTTTGTTTTACTTTGAATGATCAGCCTTCGTGGCCCCCCTTTTTTGTCCCCCAACTTGAGATGTACGAAGGCTTTTGGTCACCCTTGGAGTGGGTGGAGGCAGCCAGGGCTTACCTGTACACTGACTTGAGACCAGTTGAATAAAATTGCACACCTTAAAAAAAAAAAACAAAAATACTGTAGCCTAAATGTCTTCCAAAGTTAGCTTGGCCCCATATCCCAGGAATAATTAAGGGAAAGGCAAGATGGGTTTTGGGTTAGCTTAGTTCACTGCTATGATGTTCTCACTAATACAACTTTTGCAAAGGTGATTTCAGTATCATAGAAAGGCCCATGTAGTAAAAGAAATAAAAATCAGTCTTGAATAATATGAACCCTTCTGGTAGATTGTCTAACGTCAACTTGTTGTTTGGCCTTGCTGCTTCTGCGTCTTGTTCCTCATTGTCTGGCACTGGTTTGGAAGCACTCATCTCCATCGAGTTGTCTTCTGTTCATTCCTCTGGTATGGTGTCTGTTAGCTCTCTTGAATTTCTGCAAGATCCGTATCTTTTTTTTTTTTTTTTTTTTTTTTTTTTTGAGATGGAGTCTTGTTCTGTCGCCCAGGCCGGAATGCAGTGGCGCGATCTCAGCAAGCTCCGCCTCCTGGGTTCATGCCATTCTCCTGCCTCAGCCTCCTCAGCAGCTGGGACTACAGGCGCACGCCGCCATGCCTGGCTAATTTTTTTGTATTTTTAGTAGAGACAGGATTTCACTATGTTAGCCAGGATGGTCTCAATCTCCTGACCTCGTGATCTGCCCGCCTCGGCCTCCCAAAGTTGCAAGATCCATATCTGGAAAGCCTTCATCCACCATTTTTTTTTTGCCGTATTTACAAACTCTTTCATGATTTCCTTGATTGGCTCTGTTGTTAAATTCTGTGCGCAACATCTGGACACAGTTTTCTCCAGCAGGAAGTTATTGTTTCAGGCTTGATGGCTTTTGTGGCTTTTTCTGTAACAGCAATGGCATCTTCTATGGGGTGATTCATCAGACTGTCATGATGTTCTCTCCACTGGGGTTCTTTTCCATAGCACTGACAATCATTTTTAAAGAATATTGTGTTTAATGGTCCTTATGGCACCCTGATCTAGAGGCTGAGTTAGAGATGTGTTTAGGGGCAATTAGACCACTTCAGCACTCTCAGTGTTAAACTCATAGGGTTCTGGGTGGCCAGGGGCATTGTCCAACATAAGAACTTTAAAAGGCAATCACTTACTGGCAAGGTACTTCTTGATTTTAGAAATAAAGCATGGGTGGGGCCAGGCGTGGTGGCTGATGCCTGTAATCCCAGCACTTTAGGAGGCCAAGGTGGGCAGATCATGATGTTAGGAGTTCGAGACCAGCCTGGCCAACATAGTGAAAACCCGTATGTACTAAAAATACAAAAATTAGCCAGGCGTGGTGACAGGTGCCTGTAGTCCCAGCTACTTGAGAGGCTGAGGCAGGAGAATCCTTGAACCTGGGAGTTGGAGGTTGCAGTGAGCCTCCTGGGTGACCCAGCAAGACTCTGTCTCAAAAAAAAAAAAAAAAAAAGCATGAGTAGATTCAATCCAGAAAAATAGTTTTTGTTTTTCAGGCTTTCTTATTGTACAATCAGAAGACTTGCAGGGGTGGTGTTTATCTTTTTTCCTTCAAGGTCCAGAGGTTAGCAGCTCTATATATAAGGGTAGTTCTGATCTAATCCTGACTGCATTTACACGAAACAGTGGAGTTAGCTAATCCCTTCCTGCCTTAAATCTTGGTGCTTGCTCCTCTTCCTTACTAATAAATGTACATTGTGGTGTCTTTTTCCACAATAGGGTACTTTCATCTGCAATAAAAACCTGTTCAGGCAGGTATCTTTTGTCCCCTATGATTTTCTTGATCGTGTCTAAGAACTTGTGTATTGCCTCTGGGTCAGCAAAAGCTGTCATCTTGATATTTTTTAAGCTATAACTCTTTCTAAAATTATCAAACCATCCTTTCTTAGCATTAAATTCTCCAGCTTTAGATCCTTTACCCTCCGTTTGCTTTAAGTTGTCGTATAATGACTTCATTTAAAAAATAGTAATATTAGAGTCTATAGTTAGAGCTTTCTTACAGCAACCCTGTACCCACATAAGAGCTGCATTTTCATTATGACATTTAAAAGGTATTCTGCAAAAGTGCATGGTTTTCACACCTAGTGGCATTGCTGCAGTGACAGCTTCACAAATTTCCTTTTCTTATTTTACAACGGTCCTCATGGTGGATTCATTGATCTTGAAATGATGGGTAACCACAGCTACTTAATCTATGGTCTATATCAAGCCATTCAAGTTTTTCTTGTAATGTCTTAACTTCTCTCTACTTTTCTTGAGAGCATTTCCAGCATCACTAGTGGTACTCCATGTGGGTCCCATGATATTATTCAGGGTTTGCTGTATCACACTAACCATGATGAAAAATACATGAGAACCTTTAGACATCAGTTTCATTTGTTATCTTTTTGTCTTTTTGTTTTATTAGAGACAGAGTCTCACTCTGTCACCCCGACTGGAGTCCTTGGTGCAGTCATAGCTCACTGCAGCCTCAGCACCTGGGCTTGAGGGATCCCCCTGCCTTAGCCTCCCAAGAAATTAGTTTGTTTTTTTTTTTTTGAGATGGAGTCTCGCTTTGTTGCCCAGGCTGTAGTGCAGTGGCGTGTTCTCGGCTCACTTCAAGCTCTGCCTCCCAGGTTCACGCCATTCTCCTGCCTCAGCCTCCCGAGTAGCTGGGACTACAGGTGCCCGCCACCAGGCCCAGCTAATTTTTTTTTTTTTTTTTTGTATTTTTAGTAGAGACGGGGTTTCACTGTGTTAGCCAGGATGGTCTCGAAAAGAGAGTAGTTTTTAACTGAGATACGCTGTTTATTGGAGAGTGGAACTGCTCGTGCAGAGATGATTAAGTTGGCAGGGTGTTTGAAGTACATACTTGCAGCACTTGAACTCTGGGCAATAGCAACAGGAAGTGGCTACAAAACTATTACAGTAGTACAGTAGGAACTACAGCTAGTTTTATGCAGTTATAATCATAACTATATTATGTTATAACTATATTAAGTGTTATTTAAACTATATTAAACTATATTAATATGTCATAAGTATATTAAATACAAACAAATGTATTTAATACTATATATTTGTTAACATTTCTCTGGGCTGCGAATGTCACCTTGTATGCTTTGTCAATGTGTAAGTTTTTATATATTTTAACTTATAGTAGATTTGTGTGTATTTTACAGTACTAAATGATAAAATATACTGTCTACATTTTTTTGTTTGTTTGTTTTGAGATGGGTCTTACTATGTTGCTCAGGTTAGTCTCTCGAACTACTAGGCTCAATTGATCCTCTTCAGTGGTTTGACCATTGAAGCAGAAACAGTAGTAATGATAAAATATACTATCTACATTTTTTTGTTTGTTTGTTTGTTTTGAGATGGGTCTTACTATGTTGCTCAGGTTAGTCTCTCGAACTACTGGGCTCAGTTGATCCTCCCGCCTCTGCCTCCCCAGTAGCTGGGATTACAAATGCACACTACTGTGCCATGCATCCACATATATTTTATGTATTATTGACATGCCTAACTTTTTCCTATTTTCCATATTTCTAGGCTACACAGTTTTGTCTCTTTAAGTTTTTCAAATTGTTGCAAATTTCCAAAAACTTTACCCAAATATTATATTGGAAAAAATTGGCATTTAAGTAGACCTTCAGTTCAAACCCATGTTGTTGGTCAGCTGAATATATTTCACAATATCACAGACGTATATATCTTTGCCAAAATTGTATTTCCATAATTAAGTGATGAATAACAAAGTGTTTTATCCTTGGCAAGAGACAAATAAATATTTGAATACTGTTTTATAAAAAACAAATATAAATTTGGGGCTCCATGGAAAATCTTCCCAAGGTATATTTCTGGACTTTTTGCCATTCTCTTCTTATTTCTCTATATCATTTCCCACAGATGTAGCCATTTGCATCTACTTCTATTTCTGAGTCTTACTGAATTATCCATGTTCTTCTCCCATTTTTTCACCAGTAATTCTATCTATACACTTCGATGTCATATTCCTATGTCCCTTTCACTGCGAAACTCCCTATCACACAGATCCCACGATTGCCCTCCTCTGCTTCCCAGCACTTGGTTTCTGCTTCATCAGTAACCCTTTTTTTTTTTTTTTTTTTAAAGCTAGATGTATTCGTTTTGATCTCCCTCACAAGTCTCTGAGTTCTGTTGTGTTTGTTTCTTGTCTAGGAAGCAGCTTTATTCAGAGTAGTTGTTCATTAACTAGGCAAAGTAATATCATTTGAGGATGCTAAACCTGGGCTTATCCAGGAGTAAACTTTTGTCCTTATAGTAGTACCTTATCCTAATTGTAGTAACATTAAAAGTTAGAGAGGAAAAGCCATGGGTCTGAGTATTTCATATTATAAATGTTTTACTCTCAGTCTTGTTGCTGCTATTCTATTTGGCCAGTAGTAAAAAAAATCCTTACCTTTCCAAAAACAGAAAAATATTAAAGGTAGGGTCACTATCTGTTTCTGGCAGTCATGCTGTGTACTTAATTGTCATTTTTGGTCTTTGTTTGTAAACCAGGGGAAGGCAAGGACATAGCCATATGCCTTGTGGCTTTTTCATGACTATGTATATATGAGTTAAAGTATTATTTTTCACTGTCTTAACATTTTTAACAATGAAAGTAAATACTTGTGATAAAAATTCAAACAATAAGGACTGGGTGTGGTGGCTCATGCCTGTAATCCCAGCACTTTGGGTGGCCAAGGTGGACAGATTGCTAAGTCAGGAGTTCGAGACCAGCCTGACCTACATGGTGAAACCCTGTCTCTACTGAAAGTACAAAAATTAGCCGGGCATGGTGGCACATGCCTGTAATCCCAGCTACTCAGGAGGCTGAGGCAGGAGAATCACTTGAACCCGGGAGGCGGAGGTTGCAGTGAGCTGAGATCACGCCACTGTACTCCAGCCTAGGCTGGCGACAGAGTGGGACTCTGTCTCAAAAAAATAAAGAAAAATGAAAAAATTCAAACAGTGTAAAGATATACAGAGTAAAAAGTAAAAGTTCTTCATACTCTTAATATTCCTGCTTCTTCACAGAAATCTTCAGTACTGCATACTTGATTTGAGTATTTTCTTTCTTTTTTCTATACATGTTCATTTAGATGTAGATCCGAATTTTTAGAAACATAACTGTATGTATAGTGACCCTTTTTTTTTTTTTTTTTTTTTGAGACAGAATTTTGCTCTTGTTGCCCAGGCCGGAGAGTAGTGACACGATCTCAGCTCACTGCAACCTCTGCCTGCTGGGTTCAAGCCATTCTCCTGCCTCAGCCTCCTGAGTAGCTGGGATTACAGGCATCCGCCACCATGCCTGGCTAATTTTTTGTGTTTTTAGTAGAGTTAGGGTTTCACCATATTGGCCAGGCTGGTCTCAAACTCCTGACCTTAGGTGATAGGTCCACCTTGGCCTCCCAAAGTGCTGGCATTACAGGCGTGAGCCACCACGCCCAGACTGAATTTTTTTTTCACTTAACAATGTATCTTGGAGAACTCTGTTACATATTTTGCTGTGTCCCATTTTTAACTGCTGTATTCATACTCCGGACAGATGTCTTAGTCAAACAGAAAAATCTAATTCATGTAGGCAGCAAAGTACTTCATGACATCAAGGAATACCTTCTCTGGTGCTGACGGATATTAATGCCTGACATATGGGGATAGTTAGCACAGAATCTTACCATTGACTTATTTGTGTGAATAAGTCTTGTTTTTTTTTTTGTTGTTGTTGTTTTGTGGTTTTTGTTTTCTGTGGTTTTTTTGAGATAGTGTCTTACTTAACTTTGACCCACAGTGGAGTGCTGTGGCACAGTTTTAGATCAGTGCAATCTTGAATTCCTGGGTTCAAGCAATCATTCTACCTCAGCCTCCTAAGTAGCTGGGATTACAGGTGCTTGCCACCATTCCTGGCTGATTTTTTAGATTTTTTTGTAGAGATGAGGTCTGGTTATGTTGCTCAGGCTAGTCTCAAACTCTTGGCCTTAAGCAGTCCTCCCACCTCAGCCTCCCAGTGTGCTGGGATTATAGCTGTGAGCCACAGCATCTGTCCTGTCCTGTCCTGTTCTATTTTTAAAATGTTTGTTAGGCCAGGTGCAGTGGCTCACGCCTGTAATCCCAACACTTTGGGAGGCCGAGGTGGGCGGATCACAAGGTCAGGAGATGGAGACCATCCTGGCCAACATGGTGAAACCCCGTCTCTACTAAAATACAAAAAATTAGTCAGGCATGGTGGTGCATGCCTGTAGATCCAGCTACTCAGGAGGCTGAGGCCGGGGAATGACTTGAACCCGTGAGGCGGAGCTTGCAGTGAGCTGAGATCGCGCCACTGCATTCCAACCTGGCGACAGCCAGACTGTCTCAAAATAAAATAAAATAAAATGTTTGTCTCTTTCAGGGTAAAAAACATTTTCTTTCAATTGCCTGGCACATAGTTGAGAATACATTTGTCAAATTAATGAATGATCAAAAGACTGTTGAAAGTTAAGTTCTGGACTAAATAATACAAAGTCCTTGTAATGAATACAAAGTATCTATGATGGTATCTATAATATGTCTCAGGGTATTTGTTAATGAGTTAATTATTTTCCTTGGTCAAGGAGATATTGAAATATTGAAGTTTAATTTTTTTTTCTGTTTTTGTTTAGTAAACCTTCATTGCTGAATTACCATTATTTTTGGAAATTTCATTTGCTAATCATAAGATGAATTATTCTTTTATTTCCAGCATCCAGTTTTAGATGAACCAATAGCAGAAGCTGTCTGTATTATAGCTGATATGGATAAATGGACTGTTCAAGTGGCCAGTAGCCAGAGACGAGTGACAGATAATAAATTGGGAAAGGAAGTATTGGTTTCCAGTCTTGTTTCCAATCTGCTTCATTCCACACTTCAGCTTTATAAGCATAACTTGTCTCCAAATTTTGTAAGTATGTGTAACGACGTTTGCATTACTTTAAGCACTGCTTAAAGCTTTCATCATTGTTTTTCTGAAAAAAAGCTGTTAGGGACTGAATGTTTGTGTCATTACCTGAACTCATATATTGAAGCCCTAATTCCCAGTGTGACAGTATTTGGAGACAGGGTCTTTGGGAGGTATCTAAGGTAAGATGAGGTCTTGAGGGTGGGGTGCTCATGATGGTATTACTGGCCTAAGAAGATGAGGAAGAGAGAGAAAGCTTGTTCTCTCTCCACCATGTGAGGACACAGTGAGAAAACGACTGTCTGCCAGCAGGAAGAGAGCCCTTACCAGAACCCAACCATGCTTGCACCTTGGTCTTGTATTTCTAGCTTCCAGAACTGTGAGAAAATAAATATCTGGGGTTTTTTGTTTGTTTGAGACAGTGTCTTAATCCTATCACCTGGGCTGGAGCTCAGCAGTGCGATCTTGGCTCCTTGCAGCCTCGACTTCTTGGGCTCAGGTGATCCTCCTGCCTTAGCCTGCTGAGTAGCAGGAACTACAGGCACGTGCTACCACGCCTGACTAATATTTTGTATTTTTTTAGTAGAGATGGCATTTTGCCCCATTGCCCAGACTGGTCTCAGACTCCTGAGCTCAAGTGTTCCTTCTGCCCCAGCCTCCCAAAGTGCTGAGATTACAGGCATGAGCCACCATGCCCAGCTATATATCTGTTTTTGTTTTTTTTTTAATCCACACAGTCTATGATACTTTGTTATGGCAGCCCAAGCTAAGACAGAAGGGGATGTGTACATGTCTGTATGTTCTGATTTCAGCAGCCAAAATGTTTGATCATGTGTAGTATAGTCATGCAACATGTCCCAACTTTGTGTAAAATGCCAGTACATTCTGGATCCTCATTGTCATGTCAGGACTTTTACTGATCTCTTTGTAATACTGGTAACCTCTTACTAGTAAAAGACCCCATTTCTAACTTTCAAGGTTCTTTCTTTCACTCATTAGGAGAACTATAACATAGCATAGTTAAAAAGCTCTGTAGTTCAAGATGATAAAGGATATCTATGACAAACCCATAGCCAGCATCACACTAAGTGGTGGAAGACTGAAAATATTTCCCTAAGATTAGGAAAAAGACAATGATACCCACTTTGACTACTTCTGTTCGACATGCTACTGAGAGTTTTAGCCAGAGCAATCAGGCAAGAAAAATACAAAAGACTTCAAAATTGGAAAAGAGGAAATAAAATTATCTCTGTTTGCAGATGACATGATTTTCTCGTACATAGAAAACAAAGATTCCACAAAAAACTGGTAGAGCTAATAAGCAAATTAAGCAGATTTGCATAATACAAAACACATAAAAATAAGTTGCATTTATGTATACTTATTTGAACAATGAACACTCTGAAAAGGAAATTAAGAAAACAATTCCACTTACAATAGCACCAAAAAGAATAAATTACTTAGGAATAAATTTAGGGAGACAAAAGACTCACTTGTACACTATAAGGTACAAAACATTATTGATAGAAATTAAGGACATATGTAAATGAAAGCACTTCCCATGCTCTTGGATTGAAAGAATTAGTATTATTAGGATGCCATTACTATTCAAAGTTATCTACAGATTAAATGTAATCCCTATCAAAATCCAATTGATATTTTTTGCAGAGATAGAAAAACCCATCTTAAAATACATTAAGAATCTCAAGAGACCCCAAAGAGATAAAACAATCTTGAAAAACAACAGTGTTGGTAGATTTCACATTTCTTGATTTGAAAACTTACTACAAAGCTACAGTAATCAAAACATTGTGCTACTGGCATAAGGACAGGCATACAGACCAGTGAAGCAGAATGGAGATCCTAAAAGTTAACCCTCACATGTAAGTTTAATTAATTTTCAACAAAGGTGCCAAGACCATTCAACAGGGAAAGGAGTCTTTTCAACAAAAGATGCTGGGAAAACTGGATAGCCACATGCAAAAGAATTATGCCATATACAGAAATGAACTCCAAATGGATCAAAGATTTAAGAGCTAAAACTATAAAACTTACAAGAAAACCTGGGGGATAATCTTTTTGACATTGGATATGGCAGTGACTTCTTGAATTTGAAACCAAAAGCATAGGTAACAAAAGTAAAAAAATAGATAAATTGGACTTCATCAAATTAAAAACTTTTATTAGCTATCACAGAGTGAAAAGACAACCTATAAAATAGAAAGTATTTGCAAATCATATATCTCAAAAGGGATTGATACTCAGAATATATAAATAACTCCTACAACTCAACAGAAAGCAAACAATTGAATTAAAAAATGGCAAAGGTCTTGAATAGACATTTTGCCAAAGAAAATATACAAATGGCCAATAAGCACATGAAAATATGCGCAACATCATTAGGCATTAGGGAAATGCAAATAAAACCACAGTGAGCTGCCATTCAATACCTGTAAGGATGACTATGATAAAAAGAATTCACAACAAATAGTAAGTATTGACCAAGATGTGGCGACCTTGGAACCCTCATGCATTGTTGATGGTAATGTAAAGTGGTGCAGGAGCTGTGGGAAAAGTTTGGCTGTTCCTCAAAAAGTTTAACATTGTATTACCATATGATCTATTAATTCCACTTCTGTGTTTATACTAAAAACAATTAAAACCAGGGATTCAGGCAGTATACTGTTGCTCATAGAAACATTATTCTCAATAGCCAAACGTTAGAAATAACCCAAGCGTCCATCAGCAAATGAATGGATAAACAAAATTTGGTATAATACATGTAATGCAATATTTACTCAGCCATGAAAAGGGCTGAAATTCTAATACATGCTACAACATGGATGAACCTCATAAGCATTATGCTAAGCGAAATAAACTAGACACAAAAGGACAAATATTGTATGATTCCACTTATATGAGGTACCACAAATAGGCAGATTCATAGAGACTGAAACTAAAATAGTGGTTACCAGGAGCTGTGGGAAAAAAGAGAATAAGGAGTTATTGTTTAATGAGTACAGAGTTTTTGTTTGAGATGATGAGTACAGAGTTTTTGAGATGATGAAATGTTCTAGAAATGAATGGTGATGATGGTTGCACAACACTGAATGCTCTTAGGACTATGGAATTATATACTGTGAAGTGGTTAATATAGTAAATTATATTACATATTTTATATCTACATATATTTTGCAGTTGAAATTTTCTTATGGCATTATCAGCCTAAAGCATTGTGAAAAAAACATACGCTATAAAACCACAACCATTTGGTTGTGTTTTTCCAGTAATAAAGTGGATTTTTATTAGGAGCTTTTAATAGCTGATTTTCATTGGAAAGGAACACTTTGCAAGAATTTAATGTTTAGCGCCTGAAACTTCTGTTTTTTTCCTCAAATATGTTTAGCATCAATTCACATGATAAATCACCTATTTTAGTAAATTGAACAAGTTAATTGACATTAAACAAAATGTATGTGTTTTAGGTTTTTGTTGTTTTTTTTTTTTTTAACTTTTGTCGCCCAGGCTGAATTGCAGTAGTAGTCATGGCTCAATGCACCCTCAAAACCCTGGGCTCAAGCAGTCCTCCTGCCTTAACCTCCTGAGTAGCTAAGACTATAGGCACATATCACCATGCTCGGCTAATTCTTTTTTTTTTTTTTTTTTGTATAGACAGAGTCTCACTATGTTGCCCAGGTTGGTCTCGAACTCCTGCCCTCAGATGATCCTCCTGCTTCCACCTCCCAGAGTGTTGTGATTACAAGTGTGAACCACAATGCCCAGATGTGTTTTAATTTTCAGTCTTTCAGCTTAGAAATTGGGGAACTACATAGGATTCTTTATGAACTTTTGCAAACTGTTTTTTATTCTCCACAGGAGAATACATCCTTTCCTGTGTAAATACATTTGAAAAGTATTAATTTGTAAAAATTTTACATTTATCAAATTTGGAATAAAAACATAGTGAAAGCAGTTTTGGAATGGATAGTAGTGATGGTTGCACAACATTTTGACTGTACTTAGTGCCACTGAAGTATACTTAAAAATGGTTTTGGGGCTGGACACGGTGGCTCACACTTGTAATCCCAGCACTTTGGAGGCTGAGGTGGGTGGATCACCTGAGGTCAGGAGTTTGAGACCAGCCTGGCCAACGTAGTGAAACCCTGTCTCTATTAAAAATACAAAAGAAATTAGCCGGGTGTGGTGTGCATGGCTGTAGTCCCAGCTACTCAGGAGGCTGAGGCAGAAGAATCGCTTGAACCCGGGAGGTGGACGTTGCAGTGAGCTGAGAGCATGCCATTGCACTCGAGCCTGGGTGACAGAGCGAGACTCTGTCTCAAAAACAAAAAACAACAATGGTTAAAAGGGCAAATTGTATGTGGTATTTTTAGCACAGTTAAAAAGAAATGATGCTATAGAAGGTAATCTTTGATATGAGCTAGAAAAAGGTTCACTTCCCTCTTTAGCTAAAACTATATACTTTAAAAATGTGCTCCAAATTTTAGTTCATGTTGAAATAAATAAACAGAATTGTCAAAAACATTATGTTTTGGAGTTTGCCATGACTGAGAGTTGCAAACTGTTTTCTGACCTGGTTCTTGGTTCCTCCCTAACTACAGTGTGTAATGCATCTTGAAGACCGGTTGCAGGAGCTATACTTCAAAAGTAAAATGCTGTCTGAATACCTGAGGGGGCAGATGCGTGTTCATGTCAAGGAGCTGGGAGTGGTTCTGGGGTATGTTAATCGTTTCTTTTCTGGCTTTGCTTTCATTGCTCTGTCATCATGCAAGGAATGTTCCTCAGAATTGCCCTTTCTTCTTTTATGTATCTTCTCCTATTAGAAGCTGGAGGCTGTTATCATTTAGGTTGCCCTGTACCATATAATAACCTGAAAGGCATTATCCTTTGTGCCATTATATACAGTCGGTTGAGAATATAATCAGAATGAATTAAAATCTGAATTTTTTTCTGAGAAAAATAAGTACATACTCATTTTTATTTATTAAATATGTTGCAAACTCATTATTCCAAGTATCTGCCCTGCCTTCTAAGTGAGCTGATTGAGGTAACAGAAGTCTGAGGATGGTAATACGTTATCCATATATTACTCCTTCCTCCCCATTAACTATATATTATGTCTGTCTACTCTGCATTATTCTCTGGTAGAAAACAGTTATCAAAAATGCTTACTGAAGGAGGAATGGGAAGTTGGTGGGGGAGCATAGTATGGCCCTATTTCATTATGTTCTGTGGTCACTTTTCTTGGGTTCTCTGGCCACTTTAGGTGGGTTCATATGAATCATTTCTTGAAATGCCATTAAAGAAAGCAAAACAAGCTAGAACTTTTATCTAATTTTGCTTTTATGATGGGAAAAGAAACCAGTATCACTGAGAACCTACTGTATGTCAGAAACCAAATTAACTTTTTTTACTAGTGTTATTTCTTAATTCTTGTTATCATCCTGCAGTGTGTAGGCAATGTTATCCAGGTTGGAAACAGATGATTCTGTAAGTTAACATGCCAGATGTCACACACACTGGTAGGACTAATTAGGGATTTGAATGACTCTATATCTTTTTTCCTTTAGACCCTATTTACATTCTGTAGTACCACACTGTTGGTCCAGTCCTGATGATTTTGACTTGAGTTATACAGAGAGAATTGTTCTCCAGTATTTGGAAAATCAATTAACAGGATATAATGTTGTTTTTCTGGGGAGTAAGGTGTGTGTTTAATGCCTTTATGTAAAAATATTTAAGACAAGTTTTAAAAAGTAACATACATATAACCAAAATTTACAGTGCATTTTGACATACAATGAAAAGTGTCATTGTCTTCTTTCCCCAACTTCCAACCCCTACTCAAACACTGTTAACAGATTGTTTTATAGAATTTTTAAATGAATATTATTTAAAAATCTAACGACTTATACTCTTGTGTCCTTGTACAACTTTCCTTTTCCTATATCTTGAATGTTCATATAAGCACATAATAATCTCATTCTTCCTAATGGCTGTCTAGCATTCCATTAATGTTGGAATTTAGATTATTTTTAGTTTTTTGCTACTATAAACCAATGCTAGACTGAATATAAATCTCTGACATTTGTAGGATAAATTCCTTGAAATAGAATTTTTGGTTAATGGGCCTGTATTGATAGATAGTTTGATAGATTATACTGAATACTCTCCAGAAAGTTTCAATATGAATTCCCACAAACAGTAAGAGGCGCTGTTCTCACTACTGGCTGTAACCAAATTTGATCTTTGCCAAGCTACTAGCTAAAAAATGGCATCTGATTTTATTCACGTTTCTCTAACCATGAGGGAGTCTGATTAATATTTTCTATGTTGATTGGCTATTTTTCTTTTCCTGTAAATTTGTGGTAGGATGTATTTTGAAGTAGCTCCCATTACTTCCAATACATCTTATTATAGAAACATCTGAATCTAAAACAATCTGGGTACACACTATTACTGTTTTTGGTTTTTTTTTTTTTTTTTTTTTGAGACAGGATCTTGCTCTGTCGCCGTGCTGTTGGTACATGGTTGACTTCAGCCTCATCCTCCCGGGCTCAAGAGATCCTTCTGCCTCAGCTTCCAGAGTAGCTGGTACCATGGGCACACACCACCATGCCCAGCTGGTTTTTAAAATTTTTTCATGGAGATAGGGTCTGAATATCTTGCCATTATCTTGCTTAAGTTGGTCTTGAACTCCTGGGCTTAGCAGTCCTCCCACTTAGGCCTCCCAAAGTGTTGGGATTACAGGCATGAGTCACCGCACCCAGCTGTTATTACACTAGATTGTAGTTGTTAGTCATTGTGCCTTGCCCAAATTCATGTTCCATCAGCATGTCATTGAGACACTTTCCTACATTTACGACGACGTTACTCATATCTGTAGTTCTGTGATTTATTTACTGAAAGTTTTTCATTTTGGCCAGAGTGGCCTAGCTTCTTAACTGTTGAGGTATAGTGACCTTACAGGTGGTGGTTATTGCCTGTAGAGTTCATGTCCTCGGTACAGAAAATCAAAACTGAATTTTTTTTCCCCTTTATTTCAGGATTGAATCCAGTGATCTTCCACTTCTGGCTGCTGTAGCAAGCACTCACTCTCCATATGTTGCACAAATACTCCTTTAATATACCTAAAGATTGTTAGAAATTGGTGGGAAAATAAGTAGAAACCAAGGAAGCAGACACAACATGCATTTATGGAGATTCTTTTTCCCTTTTAGACTTCCATCTGAATGAGTCAGTCACCAGGGTATCCTGCGTAGCATTGTGTATTCTGTGTATGTCAGATGGCTTTTTCTTTTTGACTGGACTTTTGGGTGGTGGTAGATTTTTAAACAAATGAAATTAAAGCAACAGTAATTTTGAAGCATTTGAAAAAGCCAAAGTGTATGGTAGAAATTTCTACAAAATGAATATTATCAAGAGTTTCATGTGATCACTGCAGTGTTATCACAACTCATAAATAGCAACAATGTCTCATGATTTAATGGCTCAGAAATAGCTATTTCATTAGTTTTTAATTTTTAATTTCTAAGGTACAGAGATCTATAAAACCTTGATTATTTGTTAGTTTTGCAATTCAAAACAGCTAATTTCTGGTTATTTCTCAAAATAAGTATTTTAAACAACCTATTAATTATAACAAACTCAGAATAATTGAGTGTAAATATGTTATGTTATCCACCCAAGTGTACATATGTACCTATTTTTTTACAAAAGCAGAGGTAGAAATACAAGATTGGTAAACATGCCTTTAAAAAATATATATTTTCAACTAGTATTGTCTATAATGCTGAAATGTTACTTATGGGTGATTTTTCTGTTTCACGCACTCTAAAATATAAGTAAAGCCAACCTTTTTTTTTTAAGGCTGAGATTCCCAAAATGAGAATACTACTTTATATCATTTGTTTGTAAGTATGAGCTATTCTTACAAATATTAATATTTGCTTATTCACTAATTTAATATAAATGAAAATTAGGATTAAAAATTGCACCAAAGCATTGGCAAAAACAATACTATATTCTTTAAAAGTGCTCAGGTAGCCAAGGCCCTTGCTTTTGGTATCAGCCCTCATGAACCCATAGGAGCTGAATATTTGTTTCACTGCTTAATAATACTCAATTTACACTAATAGAACTCATAACTCTTAAAATTATTTTTTTTTTCTAAGAGCCCCTCCCTTCCAAAAGCACATTTTTTTTCAAAGATTTTCACTTCTCAATTGTTGCCTTTGTACATACTATAGAATGTTGCTTGTAAGAAAGGCTAATAACGGAACCAAACTCTTGTAAGTAATGTAAATAGAAAGGTGGGTGGATAAAGTTTTCAATACTCTCTACTACCTCAGTTTACTTGAATACTACATTATAGTTTATAGCTTATCTGGTCTAAGAGACTTTTAATGCTAGTAGTAAAGTTGGTTTCTGCTTTCATTCACTATTTTCATCATAATTTCATCATTGATTAAAAAAAGAAAACCACTTGTTCAGTTATTAAATATATTTACTATATAACACATCCATTCTTGCTGTTTAAATTTTCAATAGATAATGGAAAGTTGTCTTTGACCTTGAATTTACAGCATTGGGTCACATTTTGCCTTGCTCTGTATGTATTCAAGAGACCTCCAACTAGACAAAGAAGAAATGGTTGTTTTAATGGAATGTAAACCTGAAATTGGTGGGTCTGCAATCTGTTTGGCCCATGACCTTTTACCTAGTCCCAGTTATTACCTGAGTCTCCCATGGATGACTTGCTGCCAAGGAGTGTTTGTGGATATATTTTCTTTGGCTTAATTTTCTTATTCTGTACATTAGCAAAATTATCCAGTTGTCTAATTTTGGAATTCTATGAGTCAATCCTTTTGGCAGAATTCAGAATATTAAAAAGTTCATACATTTGCGGGTCATTGTACCTTTTTTTTTTTTTTTTTGAGACGGAGTTTCACTCTTGTTGCCCAAGCTGGAGGGCAACGGTGCGATCTCAGCTCACTACAACCTCTGCCTTCCAGGTTCGAGTGATTCTCCTGCCTCAGCCTCCCAAGTAGCTGGGATTATAAGTGTGTGCCACCACGCCCAGCTAATTTTGTATTTTTAGTAGAGATGAGATTTCACCATGTTGGTCAGGCTGGTCTTGAACTCCCGATCTCAAGTGATCCACCTGCCTCGACCTCCCAAAGTACTGGGATTACAGGTGTGAGCCACTGTGCCCAGCCTTGTACATTATTATTTTTTATTGTAGCTCTATGTAGCAGTTGGATAATGTCTGGGTGTTTCCTTAACCATCAAACTATTCTTTATTTAAAATGTTTAATAACCATTTAGAAATTCTAGTCCTCAATAAGTGGGTGGCTCATGCTACTGTTGTTCATAAAGCTAAGCTTTGCTGGGAAGGAAATGACCTATAGTTTCTTAAAGAATCATTAATCCTTACAGGATTCGTGAGTTACTGTTTTTTTCCTCCCCCTCCCTCCCATTCCTGAGTTTTATAATCTAATCCCTCTATAATTTCTATTACCTTCATCATAGTCATTCTTTCCTTACGCAAAGCCCAAGGAATGAGCTGCTGCTACTTTGAAGTGTGGTCATTATGATGAATGTGAAAAGAGTTTTGGCTTGTTGGAAATAATTTTTACAAGTTATGGTACAGACAGTTGTTACATATCAAAAAAAAACCCTGTTTATTGAAACAGGAAATAAAAAAGGGATCTTTTACATTATAGAATTAAAACTAATTTTTTCTTGTATATAAACTAATTGGTTTGATTTTAAATATTTCTGGCTTTTATTAATATGTCTTAATTTTGAGTTTGAAAATGTTAAGTGCAATAAAAACATACTAGTACAGATTTTGTTTTGTTCCAATTGGCATACTCTGGGGATGATCACTTAAAAAAACAGATTTTACATAATGCCTACTTCTGGTAGATGTCTTATGAGATTGTTTGCTTTTTCTAAGTTACTTAGATGTTGGATATGTAAAATGTACATAGTTGTTTCTTGTTCTGTATACATTTCTCAAATGTACACTTGTATTATAATAACTTCCCAGTTCTAGGGGATATTTGTGCAATAAATACACATGTCAATTTGATGGATGGTGTTGGTCTTTCTTTCATATATTAAGGTATACATAACATTATGGACTGATGTCAGACCACCTAGATTCTTGTCCAAAGTTTGACACTTCTAAGGATGTGACCTTTCCCCATTGGTATTTCCATATTGGTAATTTAATAGAATCTACCTCATGAGGTGGTTGTGAGAATCAAATGAAATAATGAATGTTAAGGATTTAGCTCAGTGCTGGCATACTCCAAATGCTAAATAATTTTTGGCTGCTACTTTTACCAGATAATCTGTCCAGCCTTCCTCCTGTGGCCCCCCCCCCCCCCACCTACTGTTGTGAGAATTTTTAACATATGTTCTTATGAATAAAAACATAGTAACAGAAAATATAAGAGTATCTTCTTACAGTGACAAATTGAAAAGTTCTTTAAATGCTTTTATGAAAGCAAACAACCCAACAATCTAAAACCTAGAAGTTATGTAATGTTAAGAAAATTGTATTCAATACAGGCCAGGTGCGGTGGCTAATGCCTGTAATCCCAGCACTTTGGGAGGCTGAGGTGGGCAGATCACCTAAGGTGAGGAGTTTGAGACCAGCCTGACAAACCTGGTGAAACCCCATCTCTACTAAAAATACAAAAATTAACCTGGCATGGTGGCAGACACCTGTAATCCCAGCTACCCCGGAGGCTGAGGCAGGAGAGTTGCTTCTTTCCTGCCTCAGCCTCTAGAGGTTGCAGTGAGCTGAGATCGTGCCACTGCATTCCAGCCTGGGCAACAAGAGCAAAACTCTGTCTCAAATAAAAAAGAACATTGTATTCAATACAAATTACTATACTTTACAAAAAATTGGCTGATTAGTTTGGGTTTTAATCCTCTTCGTTCACTGATTTACAAGTAACTGAGCAAGTCTATTGTCTTCATCTGTATTGTAGGGAAGTCAGCTTTGTGCTTGCTCTATAGCAGTGACTCATCAGTGAGTAGGCTTATTGGTAAGCTGTCTTGCTCAGGCTAGGTTGATCTGGGCAGAGTTAGTCCTGGGGGCGGGACTAGACCAGGGGCTTTTTGATGTACCTGTTTTCATATAATATTACATATTATCACTCTTACATTTAACCAAAGAGAATAAGTGAACTGTTTCAAAGCAGAGAAGTCGCAAGTATTTGGGAAACAGCTGTCAGCTATTTTAAAGGTTTAAAACTGGTAACATTTGTGAGAAGATTTTTGCTAATGAGAAAAGGAAATACAAAGACTTTAATGTGATTTTCTGAACTCACAGTCTTTCCTGTGTGTTCATCTTGTCTCTCAGACCAGAATGTTTTCTCAACTACTATGTGGTGACAGCTGTATCGTAAAGATATCCGGGATTTCTTCATTTGTCTTTGCCAATATGAAAGGTGGGGTAGGGTGGCAAGTAGGACCAAACCTGAGCTGAAGGTGCAAGGTGGGGCTGGAAAATTGTAGCTGTGAGTGGGAACAGCTTAGGCAGATAGAAATGGGGGACATAGAGGAGTGTAATGCTTCCTGTTTTTATTCCATACTGCATGCTGGGCTTTGCCCTGTTTGCTCTAAATTTAAGATTAGTTGAGACTTCCCCTTCCTGCCCTCCCCCGCCCCCAACCCCCCGCCAAAAATACAAGCAGTCCAGAACAGAATATGTTCCCACCCATTATTTGTCAGGAGAACTTTAGTGTCCTTTGGTCTTAAAGCATGTGCTCAGTTACTCTCTCTCTTCCAATACTCAGGTGACTAGTTCTCCTTATCTTTCTTTTAACACTAACTTTGTTTCTGGTGAACCTGAATCTAGACTGATCCCTTCATCAGATTGCAGACACCTCTATCTGGGTTAAACAGTCTTCTTAAACATCCCACCAATAAACCTGCATTTTCCTCTAAGGAGAGTATTAAGTTAAAGAGGCTTGAGCTTCCTGCCTTTTCAAGTGGCTATCTTAATCAGGACAGTCCTTATATTTACCTCAGTGCACAAATTCAAATAATGATAAAGGCAGTATTGCTTTCCTACATTGTCTCAAGGGGAAGGACGAAACTGTTGATAAATATGTAAGTACAGGGAAGGTATTATTTTCATAAGAATCTTGTGATACCATTCTTGGGCATATTTGGTCTAGCACTCAAGTCAATGTCCTTTAGTATGGTACAATGGCTGGGGTTAAAAATGGATCAGACTAGTTTAGAATCACAATTATTATAGTTTAAAAGTGGTTCTCAAACTTGGTTGCATATTGGAAGCACGTGGGGTAGCTTTTGAAAAATAAGAGTTCCTAGACCCCCACTCCCAGAGATTCTGATTCAATAACAACTGACCTGGATTTGAGTTAGTAAAAGCTCTTATTTGTCCGTAGTAGTGACTCAATCTCTAGCATACTCCAAATCTCAATTCGTTACTTCATTTCAGGTACTGTTAAAACCAGAGCTCTTTACCCCGTTTTTGTTGGTTTGCAGTTATTCTGGAAAGATGGATATATGATTACATCTATTTATTGAGCATTCAGTTTTGCAATGCAACAGCTATGTAACCAGAGATGATCTTTGTCACTGGAGAGCAATCAAGTACCTCTCTTCAAAAAAAAAAATATATATATATATATATATGTATGTGTATATATATATATATATATTTCACTCTTGAGCAGGTTCATGATATTCAAGTACCTCTCTTTCTAATAGCAAAATGCCCTCTTAATAAGTTAGTCCTTAGTTCTCTTTGGTCATTCAGCAAATATTTATTCAACACCTATTATGTGCTAGGCATAGGTTTGGATACTAGGGATATGCCAGTAAATAATACATTATTTCTGTTTTCATAGAGTTTACATATTTTCCTTTTTGTGGAGAGGATAGACCAAAAAAATTATATATACATGTTACTCATATGTAATGTGCTGTCAGGTAGTAGTAAGTAAACATAAATAGTTAAGCCAATTAAAAAGTCCTTATTTTCCCACAATTTAATAAATTACTTGCATTCAGACCATTATATTTTTCTTTCAGATACAAGTTAATGCTGGTGAATCCTGTCCTGGAGGTTGCCTTTTGTCTGAAAATAGCTATTAGAACTTCACTGTCTCTCCTCACTTTTCTCTGTATATAACAATATAATACAAGATAGTAAAGGACAAGATAGATTTTGAAAATGTATACTTAAATTTAGTTACGGATAGTCATCATGTATATTAATGTAGTTTTTACTACTGCTGTCTAATGACAAAACCCAATTATTTTTGCATACTTTCTCTTGTGAAATATATACAGAAAACAGAGTAAATATATACTCATATAACCATCACTAAGGTCAATAAGTAGATCATTTTCAGCAGTCCAGAAGCCCCCTCCTCCATGTGCCCTATCCTGACCATAATTCTCTACCATCTCACTTTTGTAACTACCACTCTGACTTCATTTCCTTGCTTTCTGTTTATTATTTTACCTCTGTATATGCATCTCTGAAAGACCTAGTTTTGCTTATGTTTAAACTCTGTGTGTGTAATTATACTCTGTATTTTGTTTTACTTTTTTTCTCTCAACATTATGTTGGAGAATCGTCACTATGTGCTATGTAGCTATGTGCCATTGTAGATGAATATTTTACAATTTATCCCTTCTAGTATTGATGGATATTTGGGTTATTTCCAGTTTTTGGCTTCTATGAATAATGAACATTTTTTTCCATCTTTTCTGTTAACAGGGCAGGGGTCCCCAGTCCCCAGGCTGAAGACTGGTACTGGTCCATGGCCTGTTAGGAAGCAGCCACACAGCAGGAGGTAAGCAAGCATAACTGCCTGAGCTCCACCTGTCAGATCATCAGGGGCATTAGATTCTCTAGGAGCAGAAACCCTATCATGAACTGCACATGTGAGGGTTCTAGGCTGCATGCTCCTTATAAGAATCTAATGCCTGATGATCTGAGTTGGAACAGTTCCATACTGAAACCCTCCCCCAACCCCCACAGAAAGTTTGTCTTTCACAAAACCAGTCCCTGGTGCCGTAAAACGTTGGGGACTGTTGCTATAGGGCATATATCAAGGAAAGGACTTGCTGTCATAAGGTGTGTTATGTTTCAGCTTTATTACTTTTTTTTGCCAAAAGTGACTTCCCAACTTGCACTTAACCAGCAGTTTGAGAGAGTTCCTCTTGTTCCACATCCTCACAAATACTTAAATGTGTTTTGGGATTGTTGTAAGTGAAAAAAACTATACTAAAAAAATCTACTCAATTATTCAGAGTTGAATTTCTACTTTAGAGGAATTACTTCCCAGGCCGGGAGCAGGGACTCATGCCTATAATCCCAGCACTTTGGGAGGCCAAATTGAGTGGATCATTTGAGATCAGGAGTTCAAGACCAGCCTGGCCAACATGGTTAAAATGGGTGAAACACCGTTTCTACTAAAAATACAAAAATTAGCCGGGTGTGGTGGCGGGCGTCTGTAATCCCAGCTACTCGGGAGGCTGAGGCAGGAGAATCCCTTGAACTCCCAAGTAGTTCAAGGGACGTTGCAGTGGGCTGAGGTCACGCCATTGCCCTCCAGCCTGGGCAACAAGAGCAAAACTCTGTCTCAAAAAAAAAAAAAAAAAATCACTTCCCAGAGGCGAAATCATGGAAATAATAAAGAGTGCTTAGATTGTGCAGGCAACATACTAAGTGCTTCATGTGAAATTTCTCACGTAATCTTAAGAAAATTCTGAAACAACAGGCCCTTTACTATATTCCCATTTAACATAGGAAAATTAAGATGTTAAATAACTTCAAGTCACTTAACTAGAAGAGGTCTAATATTAGAGACACAAATTCTAGGTCTATTTGCCCCTAAAGTTCAAGTTCGTGGTGATCATGCTTTATAGTTCCTTTTCCCTCTTTCAAAATATTGATGTGACTCTGAAAAATGATCCTTGAAGAACGGAAGGGATAACTTTTGTTTGTGATCCTAGGCAGACCTTTGAGAGGTTATATTTGTACCAAAAATGATGAGGAAAACAGATCGTCTGCAACATCCTGTGATTTTTCCACGATTACTTTATTTCTACAATGGCTATGCCACACTTCCCTGGTAAGGTTTTTGCTCTATACCTGAAAAAGAGAAATGCTAATAGTATGTTGTAAACTCCCAGTTTGGGCAAGCCCCAGGACCAACAGAAAACAACCCTTAAGTCATTGCGGGTCCCAGAAATGGTGTTGAACTCTCATTGCTTTCAAATATACTTTTAACTCTTATTATGTCATTAAAATTACTGTGAATCGGTCATTAGTTTTGGAAAGCGTGTCATAATCATAAATCACCTTATTTAGTGAACTATGCTAACTGCTGTGAGAAATACCAAGGTGTACCTAGATGTGGTTACAGCCATCAAGGAGCTTAAAATTCAGTGGAAAGGTGGTGTCGCCAAAGTTAGTTACCTATGAACTTACGAGAAAGGGTAAGGAGTATCCCAAAACGGTGGATTCTGAAATTGTCAGTGAGCTTATTGTTGAAACAGCCTCAGCAGCTCTCTGGCTGCTCCTAAGAGAGTTGTTTTTCTTACCAAGGGACCAGTGAAACAAAATTGGCTTTATTCGGTCTGTTGGGAAGCAGACTAGAATGTAAAAGTATTGCAAAAGTTGCCACTCGAGTCCCAACACTAAACCCAGTTGCCTGAGGGAGGGTTGCCCCGGGCATTTAGTTACATGAACGCAGTCTAAATCCAGTTTTTTGACTCAAAGGTAATCGTGAGCTGGCCGCGGCACCGGCTGCCCATCCTGGCCGTGAAAGTTTGCTTTCTCTGCCCTGGTCTCATGACGTCCGTTTCGAATAGATCAAGCACTTCTCTGTGGGCAGCTTTCACAAGAGATTTCGTTTTATTTAAAGAGATATGGGGTGTGCGTGGACTTCCTTCTTTGCCGAATGGCGGCTTCTACTTCCGCATATTCAAAGTCGGCAGTAGAAGTTGCAGAGGGGAGCGCAAACCCGGACTTGGCCACGCCCTGGGCTTCCGGATTTGGGCACAACAGTTCTCTCCACTCAGAACGCCTCCCCACGGTTCTGCCCCAAACTGCTATTTTTGCTTAGGCCCTCAGCGCGTTTCCGGTCTCTCCAGCTGATGGAGAAGCCGGAACCTCAACGCCAAGGCCGATCCCGTGACGGATTTAGGTGAGGTCTCGCGAGGTGTCTTTAAATCTCACGACGACAGCAGGAAACCACTTACCCGCACCGCCCCAATTCTAACGTCACAGTGGAGTCACTCCCTTGGGCGTTCCTTAGCGTGCGCGTGCGTGCTGCGCATGCGCACTTACTCTCCCCCGCCCCCGCCAGGGTTTGTCTCCGGCCAGTCGCGCGTGGGTAGAGGCCCTAGGCGGGCGTTGCGAAGGGTTGTTTGCTTGAGTTTGGACCTTGTTACGGCGCGAAGTTCCCTCCTTGGGGCGGGGGAAAGGTACCGCACCCGCTACCTAGGGTGAATGAACTGTGGCGTGGGCTGCTAAGGGTAGGCTGCAGAGTACCCAGGCCGTGGCCATGAACTCACCCGTGGATCCTGGCGCTAGGCAGGCGTTGAGGAAGAAGCCGCCCGAGCGGACTCCAGAGGTGAGGCTGGTCGACCCTTATGTGCGTCCCACAGTCCAATAGACAGCATCCCCCTGTCTGTCCGAAACCCGCGGCGACTGCCCTCTTGCCAGAGTCTCGCACCTGCTACTGGGAATCTGTTCTCTTGAGTCTCTGCCCTGACCCGACCCTTGTCGCCAGCAGGGTGCCAACCGCCCTTCCTGCCCGTGATGCGGTCTTAACCCGCGTACCCATCCCTTGCCGGGAACTTCTGAGTGTCGTTAAGAAAGCACCATTACTAAGTCGTATTTTCTGAGTTGAGTAATAACGAGTTTCGGAGTTAGATGCCCATTCGTTTAAGTAGACTATGAAAAACGAGATGAAAATTGTAAGGGAAGTATCTCAGCCATGTAATTTAGAAATAGTTTTTCTTTAAAGGTCCCTGAAATATTGTACGGTTGCCTAAAAAAAGAGAAAGTTTTCAAAATTAGTTTAAAGGTTTGCATCCAGTCAAATGGTAAATTCTGTAGTAGATGATGCATGTTTAAAGAACTCCGCTGTAGGTACTTTTTCAGACTGTCACTGGGAAATTTTACAGTATTTTGTGCTTGGATCCAAAATTTGCTGTGTCGAGTTAACAGTTATGGTGTCAGCTCAAAAGATTTTCTTTCTTGTTTTCTGGCATGTAACTAAAACCTGTTAGCTTTGCTTATCCCGATAGAATGCTAAGGTTTTGGGGAAGGTTTTCCTTGATTTGGAGAAGTTTCTATGACAAGTGGTACATATTTTCTAAACAAAACACTAACAACAATGTGAGTGGATTGTTGGGTTGTCTTGTTTAAAGTTGCAATAAATGAAATGCTTTGGTTAATTCTTCCTAAGTCACTGTGGAGTTTTTCAGATATATAGTGTTTTGCATACTGAGTCTTAGTAACGTTGGGCTGACCTTTTGGGTCGTGACAATTATTCAGGCCATAACGGATGCCATGATAGGTCAAATTATGTTATTGAAGATCCTGATGTTTACATAGGAATAGCACAAATTCTACCACTTTCCAGAGTTCTCTTTTTGAGATATACATTTATAATTCGATGAGTTTTTGTTTCCTTATGCTGATTCTTGAAGTCAATGTGAGCTAATTGAAAGTATGAATTTGAGTAGGCAAATTCTCTTACAGCTTTTATAGCCTTGGAAAGTATTATACAAGGCTTACGATGTGTAATGTAGGTTTTAATTTAATGTTATTTTTTATTTTTTATTTGAGACAGTCTCACGCTGTCACCCAGGCTGGCATGTAGTGGCGCGATCTTGGCTCACTACAACCTTTGCCTCCCTGGTTCCAGCGATTCTTCTGCCTCAGACTCCGGAATAGCTGGGATTACAGGCAGGCGCCACCACGCCTGGCTAATTTTTTGTATTTTTAGTAGAGACGGGGTTGCACTATGTTGCCCATGCTGGTCTCGAACTCCGACCTCAAGTTATCTGCCCGCGTTGGCCTCCCAAAGTGCTGAGATTACAAGTGTGAGCCACAGTTGCCCGGCTGCTTTTAATTTTAAACATTACTTGTGGTACTAAATTCACATTTTAATAGAAAAATCCTACTGCTCTTTAACAGCAGAATTATTTATTTTGAAATTGCCTATTTTATTTTATTTTTTTTGAGATGGAGTCTCCCTCTGTAGCCCAGGCTGGAGTGCAGTGGCGCGATCTCAGCTCACTGCAATCTCCACCTCCCGGGTCCCGGTTCAAGCAATTCTCCTCCCTCACCCTCCCTAGTAGCTGGGATTACAGGCACACGCCCCTATGCCTAGCTAATTTTTGTTTTTTTAGTAGAGACGGGATTTCACCATGTTGGCCAGGCTTGTCTTGAACTCCTGACATCATGATCCTCCCGCCTTGGCCTCCCAAAGTGCTGGGATTATAGGCGTGTGACCTGCGCCTGGCTGAAATTGCCTATTTTTGAACCTTAGGAAATTTTCTAAACTGTTCATAAAGTTATGTTGGCCACTGTGTGCTGTGTTAAGTACTTTATTTTGTTTAACTGGAACAGCAGCATTGTTCAAGGGAATGCTAAACAGCTGCCCACAGTACGCAGAATGTAGCCCTGACATCTAGCAGCGTAAGAGGTTAACTGATGCATTGGTAGTGCTTTTGAATGAGCGTAGAATTTGTTTGGGGTAAAGAAGTATGAAGAAGGAAATCTGAATCCTAGTGATTTGTTTGTGATAAATAATTTGACGAAATTCTCGCAAGTTCATTTCTGTTTTCAGAAGGTCCTTACTTTTACTGGACTCCCAAGGGTCTATTATAAATATATTAGCTCAATAGTTGGTTATGGGGAGTCTAGCAGCTGAAGGCACTAGTCTCTGCACTCGGTTGTATCCATAAACAAAGCAGGTCTGCCCTAGTAAGATTTACATTCTGATAGCATGAAGAGGGGGGAAGGCAAATAATGAATATACTAAAAGGTAAGTTACATAATATGTAGCTTTTAATTGCTATTAAAAAAGAGCAGAGTAAGAGGGATTGAAAGCAAGGGGCAAGGGCTGGGTTGCAGTTTAAATAAGGTGGTTCGTTCGTCTGGGTTGAGAAGATGATTTTTGATCAAAGACTTGATGCATGTGATGGCATTAACTATAGGAGTATATGGAGAAAGTGCTTTCCCAGCAAAAGGAGCAATCGTTGCAAAGGCCCTATGTTGAGAGCATGTCTTGATGCATTCCAGGAATAGCAAGCAGCTTTGTGTGACTGGAGAAGGGTGAACAGGTGTGAGAGTAGTAAGAGATGAAGGAGTGGAGATAATGATACATAGCATAGGGCACATCATATAGAACTTTCTAAATCATTGCAAATTATTTGACTTTTCAGTGAGGGGGAGCACTGAAAGATTTTGAAGCAGAGGAGTGATATTGACCTACTTAACCTTTTTTCTTTTATTTTCTTTTCATTTTGAGACAGAGTCTTGCTCTGTCGCCTAGGCTGGAGTGCAGTGGTGCAATCTCGGCTGACTGCAACCTCTGCCACCCGAGTTCAAGCGATTCTCCTGCCTCAGCCTCCTGAGTAGTGTGTGCCACCTCGCCCAGCTAATTTTTTGTATTTTTCGTAGAGATGGGGTTTCACCATGTTAGCCAGGATGGTCTCAATCTCTTGACCTCATAATCCACCTGCCTTGGCCTCCAACGTGCTGGGATTACAGGCATGAGCCACCGCACCTGGCCCTGCTTAACCTTTGTTTTTTACTTTTTTTTTTTTTTTTTTTGAGACAGAGTCTCACTCTGTCGCCCAGGCTGGAGTGCAGTGGCACGATCTTGACTCACTGCGACCTCCGCCTCCTGGGTTCAAGCTATTTTCCTGCCTCAGCCTCCCAAGTGGCTGGGACTGCAGGTGTGCACCACCACACCCAGCTAATTTTTGTATTTTTAGTAGAGTCGGGGTTACACCATGTTGGCCAGGATGGCCTCAATCTCTTGACCTCATGATCTGCCCACCTCGGCCTCCCAAAGTGGTGGGATTACAGGCGTGAGCCACCGTACCTGGCCTGCCTTTTGTTTTTAAAGAGGGTCTCACTATATTGCCCAGTCTGGTCACTAATTCCTGGGCTCAACAGATTCTCCTCCTTCAGTCTCCCAAGTAGCTGGAACTACAGGCATGTGCCACTACACCTGACTCCCCTATTGGGTAGTCTCCTGGCTGCTGTGTTGAGAATAGATTGTAGGTGTTTAGGGGCAAAAACGGGAAGTTAAAGGCTATTATTGCATTAAATCAGGTAAGAGATGATGGTAACTCTGACTAAAGTGATAGTGATAGTAATGGAAGTGGTGAGAAGTGGTTAAGTTTTAGAAATATTTTGCAGGGTTAGCCAACAGGATTTGCTAATAGATCAGATGTGGACCTTGAGGAAAAGAGAAGAATCAAGCATGACTTCAAGGTTTTTGGCCTAAATAACTGGAGTGTTGGAGTTACAGTCAGAGAGGTTTGAGCCGCCATCAGCGAGATGGGGAAAGCTGCAGGAGAAGTAGGTTTTAGGGGCAAGATCAGAAATTCAGTTTTGAACATGTCAAGTTTGAAATGTCTGTTAGAAATGAGTAAGAAGTTGCATATACAGATTTGTATTACTAAGAAGGCTGGGCTGGAGATAAAAATTTTATAGTCATCAGTTTATAGATGTTGAAAGTCATGAGACTGGGTAAAATTAGCAAGTAGTGAGTGTACATAGAGAATAGAAGAGGACCAAGGACAGTGAATGCCATAGGACATGAGATCAATATAAGGTCGGGGAGAAGAGTAGAAATCAGCAAAGGAGAATGGGTGGAAGCACACATTGCAGTAGGAGAAAAACCGAGAGAGTGGTGGTGTCATAGAAGCCAAATTAATAAGCTGTAAAATAGAAGGGGATAAAATTATTTGTTCAGCTAATTTTTCCTTGAATACCTACTGGGTGCAAAATGTTGTGAAAAGTGTACAAAGGGATAAGAATTAGTATGTTGAAATCATTTGTTTGTATCGTATAATTGATGAGTAAATAATGAGTAAAGAACTCCTTGTGTTTCTGGGTCAAAATGAATGGTTCCTTTATTTTGAACCATCTGTTGTCCTTAGGTGGAACTATCAACTCAGGCATAGTCCTAGTGAGCCAGACATCAAGTACAGACACATGTTGTAAAGTGTGCCATTTAGATATCTTTCTAACACAGTGTGTGTGTGTGAGAGATTTCTCCTACTTATAGATTCAGCTTCCACAGAACATTGTCTTTCCTGAGCTAGTTCTCTGATTTCCTTTTTCAATTTGCAAAGATATTCTTATGGAAAATTTTAGACTTAAATACTCTATGGACAATTAAGTGCAGTAAAACAACAAAAGCTGTTAAGGTACAGACATACCTCCCAGATACTGCAGGTTTGGTTCCAGACCACTGCAGTAAAGCCAATATCCCAATAAAGTGAGTCACGTGAATTTTATGTCCTAGTGCATATAAAAGTTGTTTACACATATAGTAGTCTACTGTGTGTGATAGCCTTATGTCTAAAAAAATGTATATACCTTAATTTAAAAATAATTTATTGCTAAAAACACTAACCAGTCATTTGAGCCTTCAGCTAGTTGTCATCTTTTAGCTAGTGTAGGGTCTTGCCTTAGTGTTGATAGCTGCTGACCGATCATGGTGGTGGTTGCCGAAGGTTGGGGTGGCTGTGACAGTTTGTTAAAATAAGACAATGAAGTTTGCCACATCAATTGACTTCCTTTCATGACAGATTTCTTTTTAGCATGTGATGCTGTTTGATAGCATTTTACCTACAGCAACTTCTTTCAAAATTGTCCTCCCGGACTCTGCTCCTGCTTTATCAACTAAGCTTAAGCTTATGTGATATTCTAAATGCTTTGTTGTCATTTGGACAGTATTTATATCATCTTCACCAGGAGTAGATTGTCTCAAGAAATGACATTTTTTGCTAATGCATAAGAGGCAGCTTTTCATCCACTCAAGTTTTATCATGAGATTGCAGCAATTTAGTCACACCTTCAGGCTCCATCTCCATTTTTTTTTTCTTTCTCCCTTGTTTTTTCTCTTTGAGACAAGATCTCATTCTGTTGCCCAGGTTGGAGTGCAATGGCATAATCACAACCCACTGCAGCCTCTACTTCCCAGGCTCAAGCGACCCCACCACAGCCTCCTGAGTAGCTGGTACTAGAGGCGCATGCCATCATGCCTGGCTGATTTTTTTTTTTTTTTTTTTGTAGAGACGAGGCCTTGCTGTGTTGCCCAGGTTGGTCTTGAACTCCTGGACCCAAGCAATCCTTCCACCTCTGCCTCCCAACGTGCTGGGAGCCAGCCCAGGCTCCATTTCTAATTCTAGTTCTCTTGGTATTTCTACCACACATACAGTTGCTTCCTTCACTGAAGTATTGTACCCCTCAAAGTCATTCATAAGGGTTGGAGTCAACCTCTTTCAAACTCCTGTTAGTGTTGATATTTTGACCACCTCCCATGCTTCACAATTTTTTTTTTTTCTTTTAAGTGATAGTCTCACAACATTGCCCGGACTGGTCTTGAACTCCTGGGCTCAAGTGATCCTCCCACCTCAGCCTCCCAAAGTGTTGGGATAACAGGCGTGAGTCACCATGCTTGGCCCACAGATGGTTTTAATGGTATCTGGAATGACGAATCATTTCAAGAAGGTTTTCAATTTTCTTTTCACAGATCTGTTAGAGGAATTACTATCTATCTCAGCTGTAGCCTTATGAAATGTGTTTCTTAAATAACAAGACTTGAAGGTTGAAACTTTTCCTTGATCCATGGGCCACAGCATGGATATTGTGTTAGCAGGCCTGAAAATATCACTAATCTCCTGGTGTACCTCCATGTGAGCTCTTGAGTGACAAGATGCATTGTCAATGAGTAGTAGCATTTTGAAAGGAATCTTTTTTTCTGAGCAGTGAGTCTCATTGGTCTCATCAGTGGGCTTAAAATATTCAGTAACTCATACTGTAAACAAACGTGCTGTCATTTAGGCTTTGTTGTTTATTTATTGAGCACAGGCAGAGTAGATTTAACATAATTCTTAAGGGCCTTAGGGTTTTCAGAATAGTAAATGATCATTGGCTTCAACTTAAAGTCACCAGCGGCATTATCCTCTAACAGGAGTCAGCCTGTCCTTGGAAGCTTTGAAGCTAGGCGTTGATTTTTCCTCTCCAGTTATGGAAGTCTTAGGTGGCATCTTCTTCTGATATAAGGCTGTTTTGTCTACATTGAAAATCTGGTTTTTAGTGTAGCCACCTTCATTAATTATCTTAGCTCTTCAGGATAACTTAACTTTTTATGTTAGTGGAGGTGGCTTTTTTTCTTAAACTTCATGAACCAACTTCTGCTAGCTTCAAACTTCTTCTGTAGCCATCTCATCTCTCAGCCTTTTAAGAATTGAAAAGTTAGGGCCTTGCTCTGGATTAGATTTTGGCTTAAGGGATTGTTGTGGCTGATTTGATCGTCTATCTAGACCACTCACACTTTCTCAATATTAGCAGTAAGACTTTTTCACTTTTTTTTTTTAATAATTTTTTTGTCCACTAAAGTAACACTTTTAATTTTCTTCATGTGCTTTTTCTCTGCATTCACAATATGGCTAAATGTGAGGTGCAAGAAGCCCGGCTTGGGGCCATTGTTAGCCTTCCTGAGTTTAATCATTTCCAACTTTTGATTTAAAGTGAGAGATACGTGACACTTTTCACTTGAACGCTTAGAGGCCATTGTAGGGTTATTAATTGGCCTAATTTCCATATTGTTACGTCTTAGGGAATAGGAAGGCCCCAGGAGAGGGAGAGAGAGAGAAGAGGGAACAGCCAGTGAAACAGTCGGAACACATAACATGTATCAATTAAGTTTGCCATCTTACATGGGCACAGTTTGTGGTGCCCCAAAATGATTACAATAGTAACATGAAAGATTGCTGATCACAGGCCACCATAGCAAATATAATGAAAAAGTTTGAAATGTGGGAATTATTGAAATGTGACACGGAGACATGAAGTGAACATGTGCTGTTGGAAAAAAATGGTGCTGTTGGAAAAAAATGGTGCTGATGGACTTGGTTGATGTAGGGTTGTCATGAACCTTCCATTTGTATTTTAAAAAAAAGAAGAAAAAAGGAAACAACCCCACAATACCAGCCAAACACAATAAAAACAGGGTATGCCTGTACTTCTTTGTGTCATTATGCCAGGATTCCTTAAAGAAGCCACAGTCATAATTAGACCTTGAACTTGGCTGTTTCTCAGCTCAGTCCAATTTAGTACCATTCTTTATAACCTTTCTTTTTTTACTTCAGAAAGAACTCCTTATATTTCCCTTAATGTTTATTTCCCTCTCAGTGCTTGATGCCATGATTTGCACATATTAAATGATGAATAAATATTTTACAAGCCAAGATTTGGAAATACATTTTGTAAAGTCATATGTTAAAAAGGTAGTACTTACTATTCATTAGAACTGCTAACTTTGTGTTTCTTGGACAGTCTTAGTAGCTTGGTTTCAATTAGTTGTTATATGCTAATGCCTCCTAGGACTATGTTTTCCAACTTACCCCCTAAATTTTATGTGCTTCAGCCTCATATATCTAACCACCTTGTCCTCCAGGTTCTTCAACCACTTGTCCTAAATTGAGCCATCATCATTCCTCTTCCTTCATAATCTGTTGGCAACTGGCCAAGTTGCTGTCTCTAGACATTTGTATTCTTTCTCTTCATTCCTCATAGATGCAACTTGCCACTATACTTTATCCCCTGGATCTTTTTATTTGCCCTTTTCTTACTAGTTTTACTACTCTAGTTCAGGCTATTTTATTGTTTCTACCCCCAAATTATTGCTTGAGTCATTGAGTCTTGCTGCTAGAGTGATCTTCCTCTCCAATCTGATTATGTTCTACTCTTGTTCAGAATTTTATTTCTCATTTCCTAGGTATAGATTAACAATATGTTATTCAAATCATTTTTGTGGATTAAAAGAGGAGCTATTAATATTTATGTCAGAATAACAGGTTAAAGAGGGACTGTCCCACTTAAACTGAGATATGGTTACCTCACCCAGATGATAACATTAATTTGTACATTCATTTAAGAAATAATATATCTGACATATTAAAAACCAAGGTTGTAGAGAGGAGTTGGGACCTGGTCTCTATTCATCAATGACTTGGGAGACATAAGAAAACGTAAATGTAATAAATGTTTTAGTTATTAGTGACAAAAGTATGAGTAGGGCTTTGGGATTGCAAGATGGGGAAAGGAACAAGCTTCATGGAGGAGCATTGAATTCAGTGTTAAATGTTATGAATTGATTTCTGGATGATCAAGAGAGGTCATTCCAAGCTGAGAGGCAGGAGGAAAAGTACTGGTGGTGGCAAGCCATGTATAGTTGTAGAAGAAGCCAATCTGTAAGTCTAGAGCAGGCATTCCCATTGGAAGTGATACCACTCCCAAAGATGCAAAAATTGCTTTTTAGGGGAGTGGGAAAAAAATCATAGCTATTGGTATGGTTTTTGGCCCTCCAAAACTCAACCCTAAACTGACAGTGTCTTATTCCTTAGTATTTAATTAAGAGATCGGGGAGTGCTTAGGAAAAATTGTCTGAAAGGTTCTTTGGGAGGGGGTGAAAATTTAAAAAAAGTTGCAAAACACTATGCTAATGTCTAGGATGTTTGGGGATGATGGTACATGATGTCAGATGTTAAATGATGAAGCTGGGTGTACTAGCAGGGTTTGGATAATTTCAGCAATTTGAACTCCATCTTATAAATAAGAGAGAAAGAACCATTGCAGGGTTTAAAGCCTGGAAATAAGATCACTTTTATAAAGACTACTATGTGAGCATTTTGGAGATGTAATTGAGTGAGGAGGAGCAGAGACAGGGAGGCTTGTATGTATACAGGTAGACTGGACGTATTTTTTATCCCAACTGAGATATTTTCCATGTGAAAGGTAGGACTACTAGTGATTATTCTAAGATAATATGGAAACCAAGAAGTATGTTTTGTTGTTAGAAACAAGTGCAGTAGTTCAGGTGTGAGATAAAGTCCTGGACCCAGTGGGTGGATGCAGTTAAGTGGGATAGTGAGATATTAAGGAGGTAGAATTGGCCCCACCTGGTCACTGGTTGGAAAGATGATTTCTCCCCCTCCCCCAGACTTTTTTTGAAAACTTTGAAATGAACTGTAAAACATAAAGTCCATATGCCCTAAATATACATTGCCAGATTAGTTTGTTTTGTTTTGTTTTGTTTTGTGAGATGGAGTTTCGCTCTTGTCTCCCAGGCTAGATTGCAATGGCATGATCTCAGCTCACCACAACCTCCGCCTCCCGGGTTCAAGCGATTCTCCTGCCTTAGCATCCCAAGTAGCTGGGATTACAGGCGCCCGCTACCATGCCTGGCTAATTTTTGTATTTTTAGTAGAGATGGGGTTGCACCATGTTGGCCAGGCTGGTCTCGAACTGCTGACCTCATGATTTGCCTGCCTCGGCCTCCCAAAGTGCTGGGATTACAGATGTGAGCCCTGCACCCACGCCTGGCTATGTATTTTCAGTAGACACGGGATTTCTCCATGTTGGTCAGGCTGGTCTCGAACTCCCAACCTCAAGTGATCCGCCCTCTTCGGCCTCCCAAAGTGGTGGGATTACAGGCATTAGCCATTGCGCCCAGCTATTGCCACATTAATTTTCACAAACATATTTTACTGTGTATATCATGATACAGAATATAGATAAAGAATATTACCAGCACTCTAGAAATTTCCCCTTTTTCCTTCTCAGTCAGTATCCTCCCAAAGGAAACCACTGTTCTGGTTCTGTCATTATAGATTTGTTCTTTGTGCCTTTGAACTTAATTTGAGTGGAGTGGTTTTTTCTTTGTTTTGTTTTGTTTTTAAAGACAGGATCTTGTTGTGTTGCCCAGGTTGGCCTCCAGCCCCAGGGCTCAAGCAGTTTTCCCAAGTAGCTGTGAGTGCAGGTGTGTACCACCATGCCCAGCTCATCGTGAGTATTCTTTCTGGCAACCAAGAGGACTATGAAGCTACCTTAGTTCTTTGCATTTTGCCTTTGTACTGGACTTTGAACCTCCTCTCTTGGGGCTTTCCTTGTTATTCATCTGATTATCTATCCTTTATATCCTGACACTAAAATCTCTCCTGTTTCTGTGCATTGCATAGGATGGGAACAGTATGGTACGGTGTTACTGGCCTTTGCATTTTGCATTTGGACAAGCCTACTTCAAATCTGGACTCCAGTTCTGAGAATTTGGCCCTAGGCGAGTTATCTAACCTCTCTAGGACTGAATATCTTTTTGGGATTCTTGTGTGGACCAAATGAGATAATATATGTGAAATAATTAGCAAAGTGTCTTGATAATAAACAGTAAATGATAGTCTGCATATTAGGTGACTGTTTTCTCTGTGTGGAAAACCATCCTCTGGCCTGGCACGTTCTGATTCTTCACTAAAATCTCTAGTGCTCTTTTGCAGAATTGTGCATCCTTCCTTCCTTACTTTTCCACTCCTCTGTGTTCCTAGATACTTTGCGCCTTCTTCCACCATAGTAATTACTGTGCTGTGTTATGATTACTTGCATATTTCTCTGATTGTAAGCTCCTTGAAGACAGTGAGTGTACCCTTATCTCCCAGTGTTCATTACACAGTACTTGGTACATAGTAGATATCTAAATATTTGTAGAGTAAATGACTTTAAAAAGAAAAGCAAGGCTGGGCACAGTGGCTCACGCCTGTAATCCCAGCACTTTGGGAGGCCGAGGTGGGCGGATCACCTGAGGTCGGGAGTTCGAAACCAGCCTGACCAACATGGAGAAACCCCGTCTGTACTAAAAATACAAAATTAACCGGACGTGGTGGTGCATGCGTGTAATCCCATCTACTTGGGAGGCTGAGGCAGAAGAGTCACTTGAACCCAAGAGGCGGAGGTTGCGGTGAGCCGAGCTTGTGCCATTGTGCACTCCAGCCTGGGCAACTAGAGTGAAACTCTGTCTCACAAAAAAAAAAAAAAAGAAAAGAAAAAGAAAAATATTGTTCCTTTACTATTCTAATAGTGATTTCTACTGGTGTAATATTTAAAGTGCTGAGATGAAAAGGCTTGATGAAGTTTGGCAAAATGGCAAAATTTGCTATTACTATTCTCATTAAGAATAAAGTAACATTGCCATAAACACTGTTTTACCTGGCAGTTCTTGAGAGAGAATTCATATGGAGGAAACGTAGTAATATCTTGGAACAAATACTCCTTTTCTGCATGGCTTCAAAACACATTTGCAGGGAACATCACAGAAAAATATATATAAATGCCAGTTTTGACTGTTTATGTTCTTTCACCAGATGATTCAAAACTTCTGGGCAAATTTTCATGCTCTGCTAGGTGTCAGTGTAATTGCCTACTTAAAATCAGAAAAAGTTTTTTTTTTTTTTTTTTTAAGAACTATGTCTTTTTGGTTATTAAAAGTTAAAGAGGCAGCTGGGAATTTAAAAAATGTAAAATTTGGTATATTATAATCATTTATTAATCTGTTCACAGAATTTAGAAAAGTGGCCTTCAAATGTATACTTGTAGAGTTTTTTTCTGAATTGGTGAAAGAGCACCATTGTACTTGGAGTCATTTTGGAGTGAGTCACTGTGCACATCCCTGGTTGGCAGAACAAAGATTCTGTTGTACTTTTCCACAGCAGATGCACATTCAGAGGGTTCCTTGGAAAGAAAAATGACTTATTTATACTTCTGGGGCCCCTTGACCTTCATTTGTAAATCCAGTTGGATAGACAGGGAATGTTAGATCTGGATGAGACCTGGATTGTCTGGATGAACATCTTTTCCAGGCCCATCATTTTGCGTGTGTTGGAGATTCCCAACTCGATGAGCTTGACTACAGAATGAGCAATTTTATTAAAAACTTTAGATTGTGGAAGCATAACCAACGCGTGTTTGATGTTCCTTTGGCATGTAATGCCAAAGGTGAGACACATTCTCCCCTATTTTAATAAAATTGCTCATTCTGTTTTTATTTACAGCCAGACCTTAGTTTACCCAGGCTGGTCCAATGTGAAGTCAAATGATAAACACAATGTTACAGAGTTCACAATCAGTCTGTCCCTTGCAGGGACCAAGATTTTTGTCTTTAGTCAAGCTCATCATGCCTGCCTCCTCCTTCCCTTTGGAGAATTCTGAGGGAAGTTCCTCAGTCTGTCAGAATCAAAATCTTAAGTGTCTGGACTTCCAAATGACCACAGCTTTTCTCAAGTTAAGAAGCCAAACTAAAATAGGTTACCATCCTCTGGTTTTTTTAGGAAAGAGTTTATGAGTATCACAATGCCTGGTATGGAGTTTGGATTATTTATAGGATTATTAAATGACATGACTCTCTGAGGCACAGGTGAATACATAATATTTTTTTTTGAGGGAGACTGCCTAATGAACATTTGTGCAGTAAATATTTTTTAAGCACCGTTTCATGTGCTAGGGTTAAAAGATTAAAGGAAGTTCTTCCATCTGGGGAGGAGATAGCAAAACACATAGACAAATAAAATATGGCCTGATTAAATACTGTGATAATTATAAATATCAAGTGCTCAGGAGTTTGTAGGAAGGCCTTTGTGGGAGAAGAGCAAAGGGTAGGCAGGTGCTGTTCAAGTTGTTTTAGAAAAGGGAACCCTGATGAGTTTAAGATACAGTTGGCCCTCCATATCCATGAGTTTTGCATTTGTGGATTCAACCAACCAAGGATGGAAAATAAGTTAGGCCCATGATCGTTGTGCCTGTGCTGAACATGTATAGACATTTTTTCTTGCTAGTATTTCCTAAACAGTACAGTATAGCAACTCTTTACATAGCATTTCCACTGTATTAAGTATTAATAAATAATCTAGAGTAATGATTTAAAGCATACAAGGCCAGGTGTGGTGGCTCATGCCTGTAATCCCAAAATGTTGGGGGCTGAAGTGGGTCCTCAAACTCCTGGTTGCTTGAGCCCAGGAGTTTGAAACCTGCCTGGCCAACCTGGTGAAATCCTGTCTCCAAAAAAAAGTACAAAAATCAGCAGGGTGTGGTGGCGCATGCCAGCTACTCAGGAGGCTGAGATGGGAGGATTGCATGAGCCCAGGAGGTTGAGGCTGCCGTGAGTTGTGATCGTGCCACTGCACTTCAGCCTGGGCGACACAGTGAGACCCTGCCTGAAAAAAAAAAAGAAAAAGAAAATAAAGCATATCAGAGGATGTCTGTAGGTTATATGCAAATACTATACCATTTTATATAAGGGACTCAAGTGTCTGTGGGTTTTGATGTCCACAAAGGCTTCTGGAATGAATTCCCAGTGGATACCAAGGAACAACTATATATAGAAATTTAGATGAAGAAGGGAAGGTGTGTTTCTTGAAAGAGTAACAGCATATGCCAAGGCCACAAGGTAAGTATGGTATGTACATGCAAGTTGCCTAGGCAGCTGAAACACTGGGACAAGAATGAGTGGTAAAGTAGATGGAGCTGGAGGAATAGTCAGGATCCAGATCATGAAGAACTGTGTTCTCCTTATTAAGGAATTTAGATTTGGCTTCCAGAAAGATCGCTTTGGCAGTATATGTGAAGAGTGGATTTTACTCTTGGCGTGGTTTCTCATGCCTGTAATCTCAGCACTTTGAGAGGCCAAGGTAGATGGGTTACTTGAGCCTAGGAGTTTGAGGCCAGCCTAGCCAACATGGCAAAACCCTGTCTCTACTAAAAATACAAACAATTTGCTGGGCATGGTGGTGCACACCTTTAGTCCCAGCTGCTTGGGAGGCTGAGGCATGAGAATTGCTTGAACCCGGGAGG
>NW_012107452.1:1375625-1379102 GCF_000951045.1 Mandrillus leucophaeus | reverse complement strand
TCGTGTTCTCCAACAATGGTTTTAACTTGTGATTTTAGCATTCATTGATAATCGTCACCTAAATTAACTATAACTTTGCTGTTGCAAAGTGATAATTTTCTTTTTTTGAGACAGAGTCTCACTCTGTCGCTCAGGCTGCAGTGCAGTGGTGTGATCTTGGCTCACTGCAGCCTCTGCCTCCCAGGTTCAAACGATTCTTGTGCCTCAGCCTCCTGAGTAGCTGAGTCTGCAGGCATGCACCATCACACTGGCTAATTTTTTTATTTTTATTTATTTATTTATTTTTTAAGTAGAGATGGGGTTTCCACTATGTTACCTGGTCTGGTCTGGAACTCCTGACCTCAAGCGATCCTCTCACCTTGACCTCCCAAAGTGCTGGGATTATAGTTGTATTTTTTACAATGTAAACCAAAGAACTGGTATCTATGTAACAGAAATGAAAATCTAGAATTGAAAAACTACAATTAAAACTTAAAAATTCACGAGTGGGTACTTTAGACATGACCCCATTAGTCTTTAAGTACTTTTTTGCTTTCTGGCATAAAAAGATATTCCAGGCCCTGACTTCCTTTGCTCTAGTACTGAAGTCAGCCATTTATCCAAAGAACTTCAGTCCCCTTTAGTGAGAAATGAATTTAGAAACCAAAGTGTGGGCTCCAGTTGTGGTAAATATTTTATACCTCTTTACTGCCATTTTGCCGAATATATTTATATGTCCATGAATGAGAAAATCAATAAGTTCTACGTTTAATATATGGTATTAACTTTGGCATATTGTTTAAATATTCAGAATGCTTTAGTGGTCTGCATATTTTAATCCTTACTTTGTAATTTTAGAATACAAACTATAATACAAATATTACTGTTTACCATGTGATGGCCTCTCTGCTGCACATTTAATAAACATTTAAAAATTTTGTATTTTTAGTAGAGACAGCGTTTCACTATGTTGTCCAGCCTTGTCTCGAACTCCTGACCTCAGGTGATCCACCCACGTCAGCCTCCCAAAGTACTGGGATTACAGGCGTGAGCCACTGCTAGCCCAGCATGGTGGCGGGTGCCTGTAATCCCAGCTACTCAAGAGGGCTGAGGCAGGAGAATTGCTTGAACCTGGGAGGTGGAGGTTGAGTGAGCTGAGATCGCAACACTACACTCCAGCCTGGCAACAAGAGCAAAACTCTGTCTCAAAAAACAATCATTTGTGTTCAGAGATATTTTATCCTTATCATTGTACAGACAGTAAACGTTAAGCGGATTATCCAAGTTTACACAAGTAGTAACTGACAGAGCTGAAATAGGCAGAATTTGAACACAGGGTTGTCTCCAGAGTCCAAATTGGGTTTTGTGTGTGTGTGTGTGTGTGTGTGTGTGTGTGTGTGTGTGTGTTGCTGTTTTTTTAGAGACCAGGTGTCTCCACATTGCCCAGATTGCCTCCTACTTCTGGGCTCACGTGATCACTCCCGCCTCAGCCTCCTGAGTAGCTGGGACTACAGGCATCTGCCACTGCATCCAGCTATCTTCCACATTGTTAGACTGCCTTCCAAATGATTTATAGAAGATTCTTCAGCATAACTTCACTGTAGAAACTACTGGCTGAGAGGGTGTAGCTAATCTGTTTTAGGAAGTGCTGGGTCATCACCACTTCCTCACCTTCTTCTTCTTTTTTTTTCCCCCCTAGGTAGAACCCATTATTTTATTCCCTAATCCTGAGCTGGTACTTGTTTTTCTAATATCCCTGGATAATTTCTGCAGTATTTTGTTGTAGTTACAGAACTAGTGCTGAATCAGATGTTACTGATCTGGGATGTCGTGATATGCCAAATGGATAGTTTTCCCACCCTTCTTATGACTTCCCTCTTTTTTTATTTTTTTTAAATTGAGACAGAGTCTTGCTCTGTTGCCTGGGCTAGAGTACAGTGGTGTGATCTCCGCTCACTGCAACCTCCGTGCCCGGGTTCAAGCGATTCTCGTGCCTCAGCCTCCCAAGTAGCTAGGACTACAGGTGTGCGCCACCACACCCAGCTAATTTTTTTTGTATTTTTAGTAGAGGTGGGGTTTTGCCATGTTGGTCAGGCTGGTCATGAACTCCTGACCTCAAGTGATCTGCCCACCTCGGCCTCCCAAAGTGCTGGGATTGCAGGTGTGAGCCACCACACCCGGCCGACTTCCCTCTTGAAAGCTACATAGAGCAGCTTTCAAGTGCATTCAGCGTAAATGATTAGCACCTCCTTGAATCTAGCATTTAAATTTTTTACTGCCAAAGACTGTCTATAAGACTTCCAGTCTGACTCTGTCAGGGTTCTTGTTTTTTTTATTTGTAACTTTATGCCTAATAGATCATATAGTACCTCAAGCTTATCTTGCAGATAATTGATACAGAAGCCCCAAGAAACCCTTTTCCAAGCTCAGCATTACAGACTCCACAACTCCTTGCTGTCCTATGTAAACAAAATGCCATAACTCCCACATCATGTGAAAAAGAATTAATCAGCTTACCACTACAACCATTCTTTATTCTGTTTTGTGAATGCTTAGCATTCTTGTGACCCTCAAACTAGGTACACAAAGAAAGGGACTAGGATTTACTAGGCGTCTTAGTGCTTGTTGTCCTTCGCTATTAATAGGTTAGTCAGACAATCCAGAGTGACATAGATCCCACTTATAAACAGTGGTTCTCAAACTTTAGTGTGCTGAAGAATCACCCATAGGACTTAATTAAATCACAGACTGCTGGTCCCTACAACCTAGAGATTCTGATTGGCTGGGTCTGGGGTGAAGCCTGAGAATTTACATTTATACAAAGTTCCCAAGTAATGCTGATGGTGCTGGTTCAGGATCTCACAGGGTTATTACTTATATGCAACAGAACCCAATTTTGGCCAATCGAAAGGAAGAATTTACTGAAAGGATTCCAGGTAGCTACAGAATTACTTGGAATACTAGAAAACCAGACTTGGGGCTAAGCTTGGAATACTAGAAAAACAGGCTTGGGTGTGTGACTCTTATCACAGATTTGGTAGATACTACTGCTACTAGCAGTGAATAGCAGATGCCACAGTTTGCACTGTGAACCACCTGTACTGTCCATTGCATATGTTGTAGACCCTTGATATGGTTTGGCTCTGTGTTCCCACCCAAATCTCATGTTGAATTGTAATCCCGTGTTGGGGGAGGGACCTGTGGGAGGTGATTGGATTATGGGAGCAGATTTGCCCCCTTGCTGTTCTTGTGATAGTGAGTTCATTCTCTTGAGATCTTGAGTTGTTTACAAGCATGTAGCACTTTTGTTCTACTTTGCTGTCTCTCTCCTGCTGGCTATGTGGAGATGTGCTTGCTTCCCTTTCACCTTCCACCATGATTTTAAGTTTCCTGAGGCCTTCCCAGGCATGCTTCTTGTACAGCCTGCAGGACCATGAGCCAAACCTCTTTTCTTTATAAATTATCCAGTCTCCAGTAGTCCTTTTTTTTTTTTTTTTT
>NW_012107452.1:1371199-1374595 GCF_000951045.1 Mandrillus leucophaeus | reverse complement strand
AAAGAAAAAAAAAAGATGGATTTTAGAGTCCAGTTATTTCGGTTATTCACTGGGAAATACTGAATTTCTAAATTGCCTCATTTGCAATAGTAAATGGAGATATTTCCAAAGTAGAATTGACAGATTTATGGCCAGAGCCAATGAACCTGAGTACTGTTACCTAAATAAGGGAACCGGTAATGAATTTTGCACTTGAGTTACTGATGGGTCAGCCAGGTGAAAGTGTTCAGTGTCCAGTAGAACATATAGTATCTGAATTTACTGGAGAGCTTTGGGCAAATATGGGAGTCATAGGCATATGTGATAGCTGAAGCTGTGGATGTGGAGGATATTCCTGACAGTAGAGAGTCTCTAGTGAATAAAAGGCAGATGTTGCAGTTCTGGGAACATAAACTTTATAAACATTTATAGGAGTAAGAAAAAAAATGAGAAGCCTACAAAGGAGACTTAGATGGAGCAGATGGACCCAAAATAACAAGAAGTAAAAACGGAAAAAAAGCAGCCAGTGCAGAAGGCTAATAATGGAAATAAAATACTGAAGACTTGCATTCTATATGGTGGTTATTGGATACCTGTTGCTGTTATGAAAACTTTATATACATTTAATCCTTCAAGAAACCCTGTGAAAGAAGGTATTATTATCCACATTTTACATACAGGGAAGTTGAATCACAGAGAGATTAGTTAGTCTAATGTCACACAGCTAGACCCAGTGTAGTCAGGATTCAAACCTAGGCAGTCTGATTTCATAGTCTGTGCTTATAAGCGTTGCTAAATGTTTGTCATAAGGACAAGAATCCAGAGAGAACCATATTACAGAAGGGATAGGAGAGAGAGTGACATGTCAGCAGTCAAATGCTGTAGAAAATTGGAAGAGAGATGAGGATTGAAAAGTACATGTGGAATTTAGAATTAACAAGTATTAGGTGACTTCATAATGCATGGTAGGATTAGAAAAGTGAAATGAAAGGCTACACTTTGAACTTATAGACAACTGGATGCTGAATCTTTTGATACATTGTAATTTTAGTGGTTAATTATTGAAGTCCTAAAGTTTGAGCATATCATTTGAGACTTTCATTCTTAAAACTTAAAATTTTAGGGTGTAGTTTTTTAAAATTATACTTTAAGTTTTCGGATACATGTGCACAATGTGCAGGTTTGTTACATAGGTATACACGTGCCATGGTGGTTTGCTGTACCCATCAACCCGTCGTCTACATTAGGTATTTATCCTAATGCTATCCCCCCCGCCCCCACCCCCCGCCGCAACGGCCCCAGTGTGTGATTTTCCCCTTCCTGTGTCCATGTATTGTCATTGTTCAGCTCCCACTTGCGAGTGAGAACATGCGGTGTTTGGTTTTCTGTTCCTGTGTTAGCTTGCTGAGAATGGTTAGTAACTATGTGAGCCACTGTACCTGACCATCTCACTTCTGTTTCATTTTTCAATCCAGGGTCTAGTCAAGGTATGTTACGTTACATTTGGTTAACATAGTCTCCTTTAATCTAGAACAGTCCTTTATTTTTTTTTCCTTTCATAAACATTGCACTTTTGAAGAGCCTAGCCAGCTCTCTTATAGAATGTATCATAATCTGGATTCATCTGGTTTTTTCATGATTGAATTAAGGTGAAATGATTTTGTTGAGAAACTGCATAGGTGGTGGTCCATACTTCCCATATTGTCCCATCACTGACACATATTGTCAGTTCTTTCCATTATTGGGCATACTACATAGGATCATCTGTATCTCTTTTGTTGTAAAGGTACAATGCTATAATTTATAAGTGATCCAAAGTTAACAGTTGGAGAATGTGTGAATGTCGTGTTCTCCAACAATGGTTTTAACTTGTGATTTTAGCATTCATTGATAATCGTCACCTAAATTAACTATAACTTTGCTGTTGCAAAGTGATAATTTTCTTTTTTTGAGACAGAGTCTCACTCTGTCGCTCAGGCTGCAGTGCAGTGGTGTGATCTTGGCTCACTGCAGCCTCTGCCTCCCAGGTTCAAACGATTCTTGTGCCTCAGCCTCCTGAGTAGCTGAGTCTGCAGGCATGCACCATCACACTGGCTAATTTTTTTATTTTTATTTATTTATTTATTTTTTAAGTAGAGATGGGGTTTCCACTATGTTACCTGGTCTGGTCTGGAACTCCTGACCTCAAGCGATCCTCTCACCTTGACCTCCCAAAGTGCTGGGATTATAGTTGTATTTTTTACAATGTAAACCAAAGAACTGGTATCTATGTAACAGAAATGAAAATCTAGAATTGAAAAACTACAATTAAAACTTAAAAATTCACGAGTGGGTACTTTAGACATGACCCCATTAGTCTTTAAGTACTTTTTTGCTTTCTGGCATAAAAAGATATTCCAGGCCCTGACTTCCTTTGCTCTAGTACTGAAGTCAGCCATTTATCCAAAGAACTTCAGTCCCCTTTAGTGAGAAATGAATTTAGAAACCAAAGTGTGGGCTCCAGTTGTGGTAAATATTTTATACCTCTTTACTGCCATTTTGCCGAATATATTTATATGTCCATGAATGAGAAAATCAATAAGTTCTACGTTTAATATATGGTATTAACTTTGGCATATTGTTTAAATATTCAGAATGCTTTAGTGGTCTGCATATTTTAATCCTTACTTTGTAATTTTAGAATACAAACTATAATACAAATATTACTGTTTACCATGTGATGGCCTCTCTGCTGCACATTTAATAAACATTTAAAAATTTTGTATTTTTAGTAGAGACAGCGTTTCACTATGTTGTCCAGCCTTGTCTCGAACTCCTGACCTCAGGTGATCCACCCACGTCAGCCTCCCAAAGTACTGGGATTACAGGCGTGAGCCACTGCTAGCCCAGCATGGTGGCGGGTGCCTGTAATCCCAGCTACTCAAGAGGGCTGAGGCAGGAGAATTGCTTGAACCTGGGAGGTGGAGGTTGAGTGAGCTGAGATCGCAACACTACACTCCAGCCTGGCAACAAGAGCAAAACTCTGTCTCAAAAAACAATCATTTGTGTTCAGAGATATTTTATCCTTATCATTGTACAGACAGTAAACGTTAAGCGGATTATCCAAGTTTACACAAGTAGTAACTGACAGAGCTGAAATAGGCAGAATTTGAACACAGGGTTGTCTCCAGAGTCCAAATTGGGTTTTTTGTGTGTGTGTGTGTGTGTGTGTGTGTGTGTGTTGCTGTTTTTTTAGAGACCAGGTGTCTCCACATTGCCCAGATTGCCTCCTACTTCTGGGCTCACGTGATCACTCCCGCCTCAGCCTCCTGAGTAGCTGGGACTACAGGCATCTGCCACTGCATCCAGCTATCTTCCACATTGTTAGACTGCCTTCCAAATGATTTATAGAAGATTCTTCAGCATAACTTCACTGTA
>NW_012107452.1:1345244-1369609 GCF_000951045.1 Mandrillus leucophaeus | reverse complement strand
TTTTTTTTTTTTTTTTTCTTTTGACAGAGTCTTGCTCTGCCACCCAGGCTGGAATGAAGTGGTGTGATCTTGGCTCACTGCAAACTCCACCTCCCAGGTTCAAGTGATTCTCCTGCCTCAGCCTCCGAAGTAGCTGGGATTACAGGCACCCGCCACCACGCCCACCTAATTTTTATATTTTTAGTAGAGACGGGATTTCGCCATGTTGACCAGGCTGGTCTCCCAACTCCTGACCTCAGGTGATCCACCCGCCGCAGTCTCCCAAAGTGCTGAGATTACAGGTGTGAACCACTGCGCCTAGCCAGGTAGTTCTTTATAGCAGTGTGAGAACGGACTAATACAACCCCGCTGCCGTCACTGGCTCCTCAAGTGGATTCTATGCAGTTGTTGCTTCTCGGTGTCACTGGCTTCTGAATTAAAGTCCAGGATGAACGTGTCTGATTGGTAACACTTGAATAATTGGCCCTTGCCTTTGTTGTATGGGAGATTGGAAAAATAAAAATTTGTTGTTTTCAGCTTTCATGGTGGGAGACAGAACTCCACCAAAACTTACAAGGTGGTCTGTTGTCAAAGAGGAGCTCATTCATGCTTGGCCATGCTGTAGCTATTTTTGACCATATGTTTCAGGAGCTAAGAAAATATGACCAGCTATTTTTGTAAATAAAGTTTTATTGGAACAGTCACACCCATTCATTTACCTGTTGTCTATGGCTGTTTTCATATTATAAAAGCAGAGCTAAGTAGTTGTGATAAAAAACCATCTGGGCCACAAATATTTACTGTTTGGTCCTTTATTGAAAAAATTTGTCAACCCCTGACAGGAATAATGCTGACATGTGTGTATATATACACATAGAGAGAGAGAGACAGAGACAGACAGACACACGGAGTCTTGCTTTGTCGCCCAGGCTGGAGTGCAGTGGCGCCATCTCGGCTCCACCTCCTGGGTTCCACCTCCTGGATTCACACCATTCTCCTGCCTCAGCCTCCCGAGTAGCTGGGACTACAGGTGCCCGCCACCATTCCCGGCTAATTTTTTGTATTTTTAATAGAGATGGGGTTTCACCATGTTAGCCAGGATGGTCTTGATTTACTGACCTTGTGATCCGCCTGCCTTGGCTTCCCAAAGTGCTGGGATCACAGGCATGAGCCACCACACCTGGCCATAATGCTGATATTTTAATTCAGGGTCATGCAGTCAACATTACAGATGTTGTGAAGAACTACGTATTCATTTGTCCAAATTGTCCCTTTAAAATAAGGAGATTACAAACATATTTGAAGCTATTTGAGGAGGGGCTTTTCAGATTTAAAGTAATAAACCGTATTAGTCTCTCTTTAGGCGGAGAACTGAAGATACATGTATACCTGAAACTTGTGAGTGAAATTATCTCTCAGACTTTAACATTGAAAAGTTAATTTCTAATTCTTTCTCGTATATTCGTGGCATCGTTAATGATGTACCAAAGATGTCCTGTAACTTGATAACAGAGAAAATTATGTAAGTTGAGAGTCTTAGAAAATTCTGGTGCCGTTTAACACTACCCACCTGGAGTAAGTCAAGTTATGGGAGTTCTGTTTGCCATACCTAACCTTTGTGTATTACAATTTTCAGAACTTGTTTGCCATCAGAACAAGTTGTCTTGTCAAAAATTACAAGCACATTTCCATAGGATAGACATTTTGTGAGTGCCTGCCTATCTACACCTAACTCAGTGGGGCCCAGGCAACTGTTTGTCATACAGACAGTCCTGGACTTACAGTGGGGTTATATCATGATACAACCATGGTAAGTTGAAAATCTTGTAAGTCAAAAATGGATTTAATGTACCTTACCTACCAAAAATCATAGCTTAGCCTATGTTAAACATGCTCAGAACACTTACATTAGCCTACAGTTGGGCAAAACCATCTAACACAAAGCCTATTTTATAATAAAGTGTTGTGTATCTGGTGTAATTTGTTGAATACTGCACAGAAAACAGTGAAAGACAATGATTTATGGGTATTCAAATTATGGTTTCCCAGGCTGGTCTCACCAAAAAAAAAAAAAAAAATTAGCTGAGTATGGTGGCTCACGCCCATAGTCCCAGCTACTTGGAAGGCCAACATGGGAAGATTGCTTGAGTCCTGGAGATTGAGGCATCAGTGAGCCATGATTGCCGTCACTGCACTCAACCTGGGTGACAGAGTGAAACCCTGTCTCTAAAAGCAAAACAAAACAAAAACATAATTCAGTGTCCGCTGAATGCATATCGCTTTTGCATCATTGTAAAGTCAGGAAATCTTGTCGAACCATTGGAAGATGGGCACTGTCTCTATATGGCTACGCTTTCTCCGGCTGTTGTTACATAATAAGGCATAAAAAAATGGAGGAAAGTGTATAATTTGGGAAGGAAGAAATAATACTGTATTCATAGGCAGTGCTATTGTATATGCAGAAAATCGAAAAGAATCTATAAACTCTGAAAATTAAGTGAATTTATTAACAAGATGATTGGACTCAAGTTTATTATATTATTATATAGAATCAGTTGATTTATGTAAACCAGCAATAAACCACAAAGTCTCCAGTTTAAAAAATGACTGTTTTTGAGACAAGAGTCTCACTCTGTCATGCAGATTGGAGTACAGTGGCATGATCCCAGCTCACTGCAACCTCTGCCTCCCAGGTTCAAGTGATTTTCGTGCCTGAGCCTCCTGAGTAGCTGGGATTGTAGGCATGTGCCACCACACCTAGCTAATTTTTGTATTTTTAATATAGATGGGGTTTCACCATATTAGCCAGGCTGGTCTCAAACTCGTGACCTGAGGTGATCTCCACCCACCTTGGCCTCCCAAAGTATTGGGATTACAGATGTGGGCCACCACAGCCAGCCAAACATGACATTATTTAAAAATACTAGAAAACCGTAAATACTGAAGAATAAATCCAGCAAAAAGTATAGAAAATTTCTTTACTGAGTACTACAAAGTGTTTATGTTAGTCTGGGTTCTGTTAGAAGCAGTTGTCACAACAATATTAGACATCCAAGGAATTTATTAGGGAAAATGCCTATGAGCAAAAATGGAGAGAGTTGGTAGAGCATTCACACCAGAATGCTCATGTGACATTTGTGAAGGAGAGACGAAAGGAAGGTTGAGTGGAAGAGCCTTAGACTGCACTGTAACAGAGGTTTAGCAAGGTGGAAGGAGAATCCTTGAACCCATCAGAGTAGTCCTGAGTCTCCCAGAATAGGCATTCCTTAGTATCTTTACCAGGCTCAGTTATCGATTGGGAATATCGCATGGGAAGCTTGGACCCAATTCAAACATGATAATAAATTACAGAGCCCCGTAATAGGGATTTTGTTCAATTACACTTCCTGTAGTTTGGAATCTGAGAGGCATATTTTCAAGGCCACCTGAGCTTACGCTTTGCACCACACAAATCTACTTCTTCACATAGGTTTGAGGTTCAGGGAGCAGCTCCTCCATGACTCTCAATGAACTTCTTTTCCTGAGAAGAAACTTAGACAAGAGATGGTGGTGGGAAGAATGATAGGCCCTGTATGGTTGATCTCAGGGTTGCAACTGGTACTTATCCTCTCTCCTCCACTATGCATTTTGTTTTCTCCTCACATAATCACCTCTGCAGGTCTCAGTGGCTTATGTGATAGTATGACTCAAGCTTTCTTTCCTGAAATGTCTGAACCCTTGGTAATCATTCTTCTCAGGCTAATGTTGGGATATATGTCCATTTACAGTTACAGTGAGGTAAAGGAATAACCAAGTGAATCATGTGGATTCCACACATTTCCCTCTGTTCACATTACATAAAAGCAGCCCTACTTCCACCTACTGCTCAGGATCAGTTACCCCTGCCAAAATGGCAACTCCTCTTACCTGCTGACTCTTGGGCCCTGGTGTTTAAAGTGCCCTGGTGGCAGCTGTAAACTTGTTCATTGAGACTCTTGTACTATTGCCTGGCAAGGGTATATGCCTTTGGAACCAGGGCCTGCAAACGTGTAGAGTCCATAGTTGCAGGAATGGGAAGTACAAAATCCTTTTGTGGCTTATTGGGAATAATGATAAATGGGTGACTCTTGCTTCTACTCATTTGTTCCTGGGCCCATCTATTCTTCCTGCTGTATATACTGCACTATATAGAGGTCTGTGGTTTGATGTATCTTCATATTAAAAGGTGTCAGTCCATTATTTCACATTATTGCCTTTGAGCTAAAAGTTCAGCTATGCCTTTATAAGGTTATTACAGCATTCTGTGAGGCCAGTTGCTCTGGATGGTGTGGTATGTGACATGACTAGTGGTCCCAAGGTTGTGAGCATACTCCTGTTGTGTCCAGAATTGGTGGGTTCTTGGTCTTGCTGACTTCAAGAATGAAGCCGTGGACCCTTGCGGTGAGTGTTACAGTTCTTAAAGATGGTGTGTCCAGAGTTTGTTCCTTCAGACGTTCAGATGTGTCTGGAGCTTCTTCCTTCTGGTGGGTTCATGGTCTCACTGACAGGAGTGAAGCTGCAGACCTTCGCGGTGAGTGTTACAACTCTTAAAGGCGGCACATCTGGACTTAATTCGTTCTTCCTGGTGGATTCGTGGTCTCGCTGACTTCAGGAGTGAAGTTGCAGACCTTCGTGGTGTTACAGCTCTTAAAGGAGGCATGGACCCAAAGAGTGAGCAGCAGCAAGATTTATTGCAAAGTGCAAAAGAAAGCTTCCACAGTGTGGAAGGGGACCCGAGTGGGTTGCTCCTGGCTGGCTTGGGCAACATGCTTATGTTCCCTTATCTGGCCCCACCCACATCCTGCTGATTGATCCATTTTACAGAGAGCTGATTGGACCGTTTTGACAGGGTGCTGATTGGTGCATTTACAATCCTGTAGCTAGATGTAAAAGTTCTGGAAGTCCCCACTAGGTTAGCTAGATACAGAGTACCAATTGGTGTATTTACAAACCCTGAGCTAGACACAGAGTGCTGATTGGTGTATTTACAAACCCTGAACTAGACACAGAGCGCAGATTGGTGCGTTTACAATCCCTTAGCTAGACATAAAAGTTCCTCAAGTCCCCACCAGACTCAGGAGCCCAGCTGGCTTCACACAGTGGATTCGTCACCGTGGCCGCAGGCAGAGCTACCTGCAGTCCTGCACTGTGCACCCGCACTGCTCAGCTCCTGGGCGGTTGATGGGGACCGAGTGTCGTGGTGCAAGGGGCGGCGCTCATCAGGGAGGCTTGGGCCCCGGGGGAGCCCGTGGGGACGGGGGTTGGGCATGGCGGGCTGCAGGTCCCCAGCCCTGCCCCGCAGGGAGGGAGCTGAGGCCTGGCGAGAACTGGAGCGCATTGCCGGCCCGCCAGCACCCTCTGCCGCTGCTGGCCTGGGTGCTAAGCCCCTTACTGCCGTGGGCCGGCGTGTGCTGGGCCCACTGAGCCTGCGCCTGCGCTGCGGAAACGCCCCGGTTCCCGCCCGCCACTCTACCTCCACACCTCCCTGGGATTTGCCACCTCTCACTGTATTTGCTTTGAATTGGGTCCACTGGTTGGACTCTTTGGTGTGTAGGATTCTAGTCCTGTGGTTCAGACATTCTGCAAGCCCCTGGATTATGATCCTGGCTGAACCTCTGAGGTAAGTAAGATAAACCCAAACCCAAAATGTAGATATCTATCACTGTGAAATGAACTACTGGCCCTTCTGGGATGAGAGACACCTGATATAGTCTACTTGTTATCAAATGACTGGTTGCTCTTCTTGAATAATAGAATCATATCAGGAACTCATTTGGTTGGTCTCTGTTGCTGACAGGTTGGACATTCAGAAGTAGCAGTAGCTAGACAGACCTTGATAAGTGGAAGTTTATATTGTTGGTCCCATGTGTAGCCTCTATCTAGTGTCATTGTGATCAGTCTACTCATGTATTAATTGTACCAGTTCTGGGATATCCTATTTTATCTTCGTGGTTGTTCAGCGCCTCTTCCATGTTTAATGCTTTTTGGTGGGCATTAGTGTGGAATACAGAAAACTTTATACACTTTGTGCCCATTCCCATGTCTCCATCCTGTGTCTTTACCTGATCCCTCCTTGTCCCTGATCTTTTTGTCTTTTTCCTTCTAGACCCCTAACCAGACATCCATGCACTGGAATTTACATATATTTTCACTTTGGGCCACTGTCTTAGTCTGTTTTGTGTTGCTATAACAGAATACTTGAGGTTGGGTCATTTATAAAGAAAGAGCTTTATTTGGCTCACAATTCTGGTGGCTGGAAGGTTCTAGACAGGCCACCTCTATCCAATGAGGGCCTCAGGCTGCTTGAAAGGGGAGCAAGTTTGTGCAAGAGGATCACATGGCAGGCTGGGCACAGTGGCTCCCGCCTGTAATCTCAGCACTTTGGGAGGCCAAGGCAGAACTGCTTGAGCCCAGGAGTTCGAGACCAGTGTGGGCAGCAAAGCAAGACCTCGTCTCTACAAAAAATAAAATAAATAAATAAATAAATAAAACTAGATGGGCATGGTGTCACGTGCATGTGCCTGTAGTCCCAGCTACTCAGAGGCTGAGGTGGGAGGATTGCTTGAGCCCAGGAGGTCGGGGCTGCAGTGAGCCATGTTCATGCTGCAAAAAATGATCACATGGTAAGAGAGAAAGCAAGGGAGAGAAACCAAGGAAGCCAAACTCTGTTTAACAATCCTCTTTCAGGGGAATCAATTGATTTCTGTGAGAGTGATAACTCATTTGCCCCCTCAGACAGGCATTGATCTATTCATGAGGGATCCACCCCCATGACCCAAACACCTCCTGCTAGGTCCCACCTGCTAACACTGCTACATTGGGGATCAAATTTCAGCATGAGTTTTGGCAGGGACGAACCACATCCAAACCATAGCAGCTGCTATCCTTTAACATGACCCACATCTGCTACTCACAACTGTACCCACTGAGGAGATTTTTCCTTTTCTCTTTCTTTAAAGGCCGTTCCTGAATATAACTTCAATATTAGCCTTTAAAAAAAAAAAAGTTAATAGAACAGATCTGAGACTGCTGTCCTTAGGAAGACCTATTTGTAAAGTTGTCTTTTGGCGGCTGGCATCTGGGAACTTGGATTTCAGGAATGTTCCCAGCATTTCATAACTGATAATTAAAATACAGACATTCTTATCCAGGATTAACCGACTTTCTCTATAAAGGGCTAAATAGTAAATATTTTAGGTTTTGTGGCCCAGGTAATTTTTATTACAACTACTTAACTCTGTTTTTATAGCATGAAAAGAGCCATAGCCAATAGGTAAATGAATGGGCGTGGTTGTGTTTAGCAATATCTCTTCTACCTACATGATGCCAGTAGCACCACTCCCTCAAATCTGTGACAGCCTAAAATAACTCCAGACATTGCTAAATGTCAATGAGAAAGGAAGAATCAGTCCTGGTTCAGGACTACTACTATGATTTTTTCAGGTAGATCTTTACTTCACTTTAGGTATTTCCTGATGTCCTATCTTATGAAAAATGTTTTATATATTTGTCTTTTTTGTTGTGTGTTTAGTTGTTTTAGGTGATGGGTAAGTCTAGTTCCTCTTATTTTATCTTGACCTAAACCAGTCACTTCTACATTGCAGGAGATATCCTGACATGCCCCTAACCACTGTATCCCTAAAAACTTCACTGAAGTGGCAGATCTTTTGAATCTTCATAGTGTTTATCTCCCATCTTCTGGAGCCACATGTGTGTTACCAAGGACTTTAGGGTACCAGTGACCTCTAGCGCATTCTTTTGTTCATTCTGTCCAATCAGCATGTTGTAATATATGTAAATAGATCAGGAGGTTTAGATGTCTGTTCCCCACCCAACTCCCACTGACTGTTATGACAGAGAGCGGGAGAGTTAAAAGAGTCCTAAGATAAAACTGTAAGTTAATATTGCCCCACATGAATGCAGATTTTTCTGATCTTCTAATTGGAATGGAAAGTAACACCACATCAGTACTTGAGGCTTAATCAGCTTCAGCAGCAATATTATGTCTGAGACTGCAGGCTATGATTAGGGCTAGAATTTGGTTCATTCTGTGGTAGTCTGCACAGTCATTTTTCAGGATCTGTCTGCTTTCTCCATGAATTAAATAGAAAACAATGGAAACTATTACCTCTGCGTACTTCTAATTCTTTACTGGTGGCACTAGTCTTTATTCTGTGCCCCTCTGGAATAAATAGTCTTTTATTTACTGTCTTGTTCTGGGGAATGGGGCAGAGGTTTCCACTTGGCTTTTTCCATTATGATGGCTTTTACCACACAGGTCATGGACCCATTATGGAGGGTATTCTAACTGCCAAGTGTATAAATTCTAATTATAAACTGAGGGAGTGGAGAATGACCATTATTAGGTGGATCTGCAGACTCATTGGGCCCACTATAAGCCACGCTTTTGCCATGAATCTGTTTATTACCTGCATTCAGCAGGTTCTGGCTGGGTGGTTGGTTCTTCTACCCCATAGAGCCTCAGTTGGGATCATTCTTTTAGTTCCATTCAGTTGGTAGTTCTAAGCTGCTCTAGGAAGGCATAACTTACTTATCTAGTACCTTGGTGTTACTCCATGTGGCCTTTCTGTCTCCCCAAGGCTAGCTGAGGCTCTTCACAACATTAATGGTCTCAGGGTACTTGACTCTCTTATACAACCTCATCTCTATTCTTTTGGTCAGAACTAGTCACAGAGCCAACTTACATCTGTGGGGAGGGCACATAGATTCCAGTTTTTGATGGGTTACAGGCAAGACTGCACTGCACAAGAGCATATGGGATAATAAATATCTCTGTGGCCATCTTTGGAAATACAGTTTACCATATCAATGCTTCATCTGCTATCTTCTAAAATTTGGTAGACCTTTCTTTTAACCTATTCAAATCTTTATTTTTGTATACTTAAACATCTTTTTCACTGTTATTTTAGTAATTTTTAGTAAGGATTTAGCAGAAAAAAGTGTGGTTGTCAATCCACTGTGGTTAATTGGCAGTTGTTATCTTTGGAATTAGAGATTATTGCTTTTTTTTTTTTTTTTTTTTTTTTTTGAGATGGAGTGTCAGTCGCCTAGATTGGAGTGCAGTGGTGCGATCTCGGCTCAGTGCAACTTCCTCTTGCCAGGATCAAGCCATCCCCCACACCTCAGCCTCCTAAGTAGCTGGGACTACAGACGTGTACCACAAGCCTGGCTAATTTTTAAAAATTTTTTGTAGAGACAAGTTTCACCATGTTACCCAGGCTGGTCTCAAGTGATCCACCCACCTTGGCCTCATAAAGTGCTGGGATTACAGGTGTGAGCCACTGTCGCCCAGGCTGGAGTGCTGTGGCACAATCTCGGCTCACTGCAAGCTCCGCCTCCCGGGTTCACGTCATTTTCCTGCCTCAGACTCCCAGGTAGCTGGGACTGCAGGCACCTGCCACCACGTCTGGCTAATTATTTGTAGTTTTAGTAGACACGGGGTTTCACCGTGTTAGCCAGGATGGTCTCAATCTCCAGACCTCGTGATCCGCCCGCCTCAGCCTCCCAAAGTGCTGGGATTACAGGCGTGAGCCACCGTGCCCGGCCTAGCTTGCTGTTTTTATTAATGGCTCCATGTTGTCTTATTAACCTACTAGAAAATAAGTTGTCTTTAGTTTGTCCCCCACTACCCCCACTACTATCTGATAATTTTCTTGGCCAGTTGCATATCAGAGTGGGAAGGCAGTGTTTAGAAGTAGTTTGCCCTGGTATAAAGGCATTATTCTTTATAGGAAATAGGAAGTATATTTTTTATAGCGAATTTAAGCTTGTCTGCTTTTAATCTTATGACATCAGTGGTACAATACCATTTGCTGTCAAGGATCTGTAGAGTCTTTCCACTTTCTTCTGCTATGCCACTGCTCTTAGTTGAGGTTATACTATGTCATCCTGAGGTTTTTGTTGTTGTTTTAATGCCTAGTTATAGGATTGTACCATTGGAAATCTTTTTTATTTAGTGGTAGATTATGTCATTTTGAGTCTCTTTAGAGAGAAATTCTTTAGAAAGTCATATTTTAAGAGGAATATTGATAAACTGGGTCGTCTCTAAAGGTGTCAGTCAGGATATTGGATATCAAATATTTGGAGGCCACTAAAGAAGAAAAGTTTACATCTGCTTAGAAGTGAAATAACGAATTAATATACTTCCATATAAAATAATGATTTTGGGGTTCTGGCATTGTTCAAATGAATAGAGGCCATTGGTCATGTTGAAGAGGAGTTCCTTTGAGAGCTGAGGGGATCTCTTCTCTGCCTTTTGAAATCCTTTATGATTCAGAGGTTTTATGATTTTTCCATAGTTAACTGCTCTGCTATAAGTGACTGTTTAAAATCAGAATTGTGGGGTGCCTTATATTTTAAACAGTATATTTGAAAAATAATCTAATTTTTTTCTTCTGTTCTATAGGACTTAAATACTATTTATTCTTATCTTCATGGAATGGAAATATTATCAAATCTCAGGGAACATCAGCTTAGGTAAGTGTGGTTCTGTATTTAAGAGCACACGCTGTATAGCCATTCATTCATTTATTCACCACATATTTGTTAAGCACCTTTATATTCCTTATTGTTTTAAGGCCTTGGTATATACATTATAGATTAGATCCCTGGTTTCCTGTAGTTTATATTTTGGTAGGGGTGATTTTGGATTTGGGGAAAAACAGTGACAGTAAAAACTGAATTTGTTTTTCTTATTTCAGTTTTTCTTAGCCATGGGACCTTAAGTTAGAACGAACATTTAGCTGCGGTTTTGTCTTCAATAAAATAGGGGTAATGGTAGTATCTTTGTTGAAGTATTTCAAGGATTAAATGAAAATAAGTACCTAAAGCAAAACACAGTGCTGAGGGTGTACTGGCTAGTAAAGACAAAACTCCTGTTATCTTTTTGTAGTGTGTATTGGTATTTATTATGCCAAATGCTTCAGCTGGGTATGGTATGTTGTATTATAGTGTTGTATTAATGTGGAAGGAGCAGTAACCTTGATTTGGCCTAAGCTCCTATGGACGAGACCCATAAACTTTCTGAACCTCATTTTTTTCTTCTGAAAAATTGGCTGGCTATCTGTCCTGGTTATCATATATCATTATGATTATATTTATAAAAACACTTTGGAGTGCTATAAAACACTTAACTATATAATATTTTAATTAAACGTGTGTTCCCACCATGAACAGCTTATCCAGTGACTTTTCCTGGGTATTCAAGTTTCTGGTTATTGACCAGATTGATAAAATATAATTGTTAGGGATTTATTATTCATTATATGTTTTCTGTATAACGTAATTCAGCTGTTAGTATATGCCAAATAATTAGGAAGAAAGAAAACTGAAAAATTAGCATTTTGTAATACTCAAAGTATTTTTTATTGCAAACTGATTTATATATTCAGCAATTTTTTTGTATGTACATGCCTCTGCCAGTAACTGCTCTCCACACTGAGGATTCAGTAGTGAATCAGACAAATGTATATTTTTTGTAACGAAAACTTTTGATGTGAGTTGACAGATTTTATAATGTACATAAAAAGTATTATGGTTGATGCCACTGAATATTATCTATATTATTGCATTATATATATAAAATATAGATATATTTCTAAACTCTTTGTACTTTGGTGAAAACATGCTGGTAGATCTGGTCATTTTCTGTTGTAATTACAACAATTTTAAAAACAAAATGTAAGATAAAATCTTCAATTTTTTTTAATAGGTTAATGTCTGCAAGAGCACGCTATGAGAGATACAGTGGCAATCAGGTTCTCTTTTGGTAAGTATTTCTGTAATTCACTTAAACTAATGACTTTTATGTTTAAATTTTAACTCTTAGCATTGAAATTCATTTGATTCTGGGACAATTTATGAAAAAATTCATAAACCATGAAGTATATAACATACATAGAATACACCAAAAGTGTACAATGCAATGAATTTTAATAAATATACACTAAATGTGTAATGACAACTCACATGAAAATAAAGATATCAGTTTTCCAGAAGGCTCTCATCAACTTTCTTTTGGAAAGGTAATCACAATTCTGACTTGTATCACTATAGGTTAGTTTTGCCACTTATTGAACTTGCTATAGAGAGAATCCTTTGGTGAGGCTTTTTTACTTAATAAATTTCCAAATTTTTCTATGTTTTTGCATGTGTTCTTTTTCACTGCTGTACAGTATGCAATTGTGTGCAAATAATGATTTGTTTCTCCCTTCCACTGTTCATAGTTGGGTTATTTCTAGTTTTCCTTTTTTTAAAAGTTTGTTTGGTTTTTTTTGAGATGGAGTTTCGCTCTTGTCACCCAGACTGGAGTGCAGTCATGTAATCTCGGCTCACTGCAACCTCCACCTCCCAGGTTCAAGTGATTCTGCTGCCTCAGCCTCCCAAGTAGCTGGGTTTGCAGGCATTAGCCGCCACGCCCGGCTACTTTTTGTATCTTTAGTAGAGATGAGGTTTCACCATGTTGGTGAAGTTCAAGCTGGTCTCGAACTTCTGACCTCAGATGATCCACCTGCCTCAGCCTCCCATAGTGCTGGAATTACAGGTGTGAGCCACTGCGCCCGGCCAATTTCTAGTTTTCAGTATGATAAATAATACAGTTTCTATTAACATTGTGTTACTTTTGTGCCCTTATTGCTTACTCCTGTTGAGGATATTCTTAGGAATAAAATTATGGTCATGTGCCACATAACATTGTTTCAGTCAGTGATGGACTGTTGTGTCACAGTTGCATGCAGTATTCAGTAGAGTAACATGCCGTACAGGTATGTGCACTAGGAGCAATAGACTATATACCATATAGCCTAGGTGTATAGTAGGCTATACCATCTTCTAGGTTTGTGTTAAGTATACTCTATGATGTTCACATGATGAAATCATCTAATGATGCATTTTTCAGAAAGTATCACCATCATTAAGTAAGGCATGACTGTAGTGGAAATGTGCATGTTCAAAAATTCAGGAGAATGTGACTGTTTTTTAAAATTAGTTTTATGAATTTTTTTTTTTTTTTTTTTTTTGCGATGGAGTCTCACTGTGTCGCCCAGGCTGGAGTGCAGTGGCGCAATCTCAGCTCACTGCAAGCTCCGCCTCCTGGGTTCATGCCATTCTCTGCCTCAGCCTCCTGAGTAGCTGGGACTACAGGCGCCCACCACCACGCCCAGCTAATTTTTTTGTTTTGTTTTGTATTTTTAGTAGAGACGAGGTTTCACTGTGTTAGCCAGGATTGTCTCGATCTACTGACCTCATGATCTGCCTGCCTCGGCCTCCCAAGGTGCTGGGATTACAGGCATGAGCCACCGCGCTCGGCCAGTTGTACCAATTTTAATAACCATTAGCTCAGTATAGTTAAGTTCCAGTTGCTCTACATGTTTGACAGCCCTTAATATTTGTGTTTTATTGTTTGCTTATTTTGAATTTTTGCTACTCGGCTGCTGATTACGTTATGTTAGCTCATTGTGATTTTATTTTACATTTCCCTATTACTAATGATGATGAATGACCTTTATGTTTCTATCAGGTATTTAGATAGCTTCTTTTATTAATTGGGTTGTCAGTATCATTTCTACTGATTTATAAAAGTTCTTTTTGAATTCTGAATGGAAGTCCTTTGTTGGGTATGTTTATTCTGTTATCCACTGTGCCACTTTTCCTTTTTTCTAGGTGTTTTTTTTTTTTTTTTTTTTTTTTCCTTATTTTAAGTTTTTTTTTTTTTTTTTTTTTTTTGAGATGGAGTCTCGCTCTTGTCGCTGAGGCTGGAGTGCAGTGGTGTGATCTCAACTCACTTCAACCTCTGCCTCTTGAGTTCAAGCGATTCTCCTGCCCCAGCCTCCTGAGTAGCTGGGATTATAGGCGTCTGCCACCACGCCCAGCTAATTTTTTGTATTTTTAGTAGAGATGGGGTTTCACCCTGTTGGTCAGGTTGGTCTTGAATTCGTGACCTCAGGTGATCCACCCACCTTGGCCTCCCAAAGTGCTGAGATTACAGGCGAGAGTCACAGCACCTGGCCTTTTTTTTTTTGAAATGGGGTTTCCTGTGTTGCCCAGGCCAAATCTTGAACTCCTAGGCTCAAGAGATCCTCCTGCTTCAGACTCCCGAGGATTACAGGCATATGCCACTAAACACAACTCTTTTTGCTCCATTATTGGCATCTTTTGAGGAAGAGTAATTCCTTTCTCAACTTGTCCCCTTGTGATTAGGGCCTTTTGTGTCCTTTTTTTAAAAAGTCAAACCTTTCCTTTCTTCATGATTGTGAAGATTTTCTTTGTTTCTCCTCTAAAAGTTTGGTGTTTTGTTTCTCAAATATAGATCTACAATTCATATTGGAATTGAATTTTACTTGTGATGTGAGGTAGAATTCAAGATTCATTTTTCTTAATTTTAAAAATATTTATTAGTCATTTTGAATTTAATGAGAAACCCATCACGTTTTTTCCTTTCCTTCCTTCCCTCCCTCCTTCTTTTCTTTTCTTTTCTTTTCCTCTCTCTTTCTCTCCTGTCCACCCCTTTCTCTCTCTTTCTTTTCCTTCCATTCTTTCCCTTCCCTTCCCTCCCCTCCCCTCCCCTCCCTTCCCTTCCCGTCTCTCTCTCTCTCTCTGTCTCTCTCTCTCTTTCTTTCCTTTCTTCTCATTCTTTTGTCTCATTCTTTTCATCTCGCTCTGTCACCCAGGCTGGAGTGCAGTGGCGCAATCTCGGCTTACTACAACCTCCGCCTCCTGAGTTCAAACGATTCTCCTGCCTCAGACTCCGAAGTAGCTGAGACTACAGGCATGTGCCACCACGTCTGGCTAATTTTTGTATTTTTACTAGAGACGGGGTTTCACCACATTGGCCAGGCTGGTCTCAACCTCCTGACCTCAGGTGATCTGTCTGCCTCGGCTTCCCAAAGTGCTGGGATTACAGGCATGAGCCACTGCGCCCAGCCTCATTACATGTTAACACAATTAATGTTTATTAGAACTATTTTCATAAAAGATTTAATTATAGTTTAGCAAATCTAATGTCTCTGATATTAGTCGGATTCTCATATCTGCTGCATTCAGTCTGTTGTGATATATTTTTTGAATGAAAGAATTCTTCCTACAGAGATGTTGTTAAAAAAAAAAAAAAAACAAATGCGGGGGAGGTTCTTTTCAGATAAGTTGGGTATTCTTCTTTAAAACAGTACCAAAACTTGACAAGTTGCTTACAGGTTAGTTTCAACATGGGGTCTGAGACTTTATCCATGAACTTTTTACTCTGTTGCATTAGAAACAATTGGTCTGTCTTGCACATTGAATCAGTCATTTCTCTCTGTTTGATTTTTGTAATGCCATGCGTTGGTCATTTGGAAAATATTGATGGTCCTCAATATTTCTCAGTTTTTCTCATTTTGGCACTTAAAAAAATTCTTTATCAAAAATGGCATTGCTAATATCACCACCAGCCTCTTCTGAAAAGTTTAGGAAAGTGCTAAACTCACAGTAATGGATACAAATTTTCTAAAATGTAAATTGTTGACTGAAAGCATGGATTTTATTATTGGCAAGATTCATTAGGTATCCCTATGGATGTTCAGTTGATTCAGCACCATTTATTGAAAAACTGTCTTTTTCCCTCCAGCTGTGCAGTGTCCACTTTGTGTGGTCTCTATTTTGTTCAGTTGTTTATTGCTCACTTGCTTATTGTTTATTTTGCTCATTTGTTTATTTTGCTCATGCCTGTGTTCATGTAAGTACTGCCCTGTCAAGCTGTGTAGTTTGGGTTTTTTTATTTGTTTTTGTCGTCGTTGTTTGTTTTTGAGACAATCTCACTCTGTCACCCAGGCTGGAGTGCAGTGGCAAAATCTCGGCTCACTGCAACCTCTGCATCCTGGGTTCAAGTGATTCTCATGCCTCAGCCTCCCGAGTAGCTGGGATCACAGGTGTGGACCACCATGCCTGGCTACTTTTTGTATTTTTAGTAGAGACAGGATTTAGTAAAAACAGGGTTTCACCACGTAGGCCAGGTTGGTCTCAAACCCCTGGCATCAAGGGATCCGCCCGTCTTTGCCTCCAAAAGGGCTGAGATTACAGGCTTGAGCCCCCAAGCTCGGCCTAAGCTGTGTGTTTGATATCTGATAGCATGAGTTTGTATTCAGTAGAGCAACTCAGGCTTGTACTCAGGCTTGTTTTTCAAGATTGTCTTGGCTATCATTGTTGCTTTGCCTTTCTGTGTAAATTCTAGAATCAGCTTGTCAATTTCCACACACAGATATACGCAAGAAAGCCTGTGGGAGGCTGTGGGCTTTGGATTAGGATAGCATTAAATTCATAAATCAATTCAGAGAGAAATGACTTTGTTGTTATAATGAATCTGTCAATCTGCGAACATCTATATTCTTCCATTTATTTAGTCTTCTTTAATTCTTTCCAGCAGTGTTTTAGGAGGGTGTTTTTCCTACATAAACAGTTCTAGCAGTTTTTTCTGTAACACTTTAAAGGTGTTTTATCATATTCTTGCTTCTGTTTATGTTGAAGAGTCAGTAATCAGTGTTCTTGTTACTCCTTTGCAGTTAGTATGTTTTTCCCTCTGCTTCTGAGATTTTTCTTGCTTTTTTGCTTTTCAGAAGTTGTGTCTAACGTTGCTAGGTAGGATTTTCTTTGTATTTATTCTGTTTAGGGTTTATAGATCTTCATGATACCCTGATTTGATATCTTTCATCGATTTTGGAAAATTCTTATAGAATATTTTTTATATTATTGCTTCTTTCCTATTTTCTTTTTCCTCCTTCCTGCTTTATTTTGTCCCGTATTTCCTTTGTACTGTTTTCCATCTTCCTGTTCTTTTTTCTGTCTGTGCTTCAGTCTCCCATTTTCTACTGCCTTATTTTCTAATTTGTGAATTTCTGTCTTCTGCTGTTTCTAAAGTACCCACTCGTGAATTTTTAAGTTTTAATTGTAGTTTTTCAATTCTAGATTTTCATTTCTGTTACATAGATACCAGGTCTTTGGTTTAATCCATCATCTGTTTTCCTTTTTTCTTGAATGTAATAAATATAGCAGGTTTTTTTCCTGTGGGTTTTAGGTTATTTGGTCTCATTTCCAGCAATGTTGATAATTTTTTAACTTTTTAATTGACACATTATAATTGTACATATTTATGGAGTTCAAGTTGGTATTCCAATACAGTTATGTGTTGTTTATACAATGTACAAGTTAGGGTAGTTAGCATATCCATCACCTCATACATTTAATCATTTTTTGGTGGTGAAAACATTCAAAAGCCTCTCTTCTGGCTATGTTGTAATATACACTACTTTACTGTTAACCATAATAATCCTACTGTGCAATAGAACACCAGAACTTATTTTTCTTATTTTATTGTAACTTTGTACCCACTAACCAACCTCTCCTCATCTTTCTCTCCCACCTCCCCACTCCAGTCTCTGATAACCACTCTTTTACTCCACTTCTATGGTACCAACTTTTTATTTTTTAGATTCCACATATAAGTGATATCCTGCAGTATTTGCCTCTCTCTCTCTTATTTCACTTAACATACTATCCTCCATTTCCATCCATGTTGCTACAGATGACAGGATTTCATTATTTCTATGGCCGAATGATATTCTATTGAGTATATATACCCCCATTTTCTTTATCTATTCTTTCATTGTTGGACACTTAGGTTGAGTCTGTATTTTGGCTGTTGTAAAATATGGGAGTGCAGATATTTCTTTGACATACTGATTTCATTTCCTTTCGATATATATCCAGTAGTAGGATTGCTGGATCATCTAGAAGTTCCATTTTTAAATTTTTTTAGTAACCTCCATATTGTTTTCCATAATAAATACTAATTTACGTTCCCACCAACAGTGTATAAGTGTTCCCTTCTCCTGAAATCCTCGCCAACACTTGTTTTTTTTTTTCTTTTTGATAGTAGCCATTCTCATTGGAATGAAGTGGTGTCTTGTTGTGGTTTGGGTTTGCATTTGCCTGATGATTAGTTTATTTGAATATTTTTTCCTATACCTGTTGGCTCTTTTTATATCTTCCTTTCGAAATGTCTGTTAAGCTATTTTGCCCATTTTTAATCAGTTTTTTTTTTTGCTATTAAGTTTTTTATATATATTCTGGATATTAACCCACTGTCAGATGTATAGTTTGCAATTCTCTCCTATTTCTGTAGATTGTCTATTCATTTTATCAGTTGTTTCCTTTGCTGCACAAAAACTTTTTGGTTTGATGTAATCAGATTTGTCTGTTTTTGTTTCTGTTGCCTGTGTTTTGAGGTCTTCGCTTTAAAAATCCTTGCCTAGCACAGTGTTGTAAAGCATTTTCCCCTGTTTTCTTCCAGTAGATTTCATGGTTTTAGGTTTCACATTTAAGTCTTTAATCCATTTTGAGTTGATTTTTGTATATAGTGAGAAGTAGTTTAGTCTTATTCTTCTGCAAGTAGATAACACATTTTCTAAGTGTTTTTGGCACCTGTTTTGAAAATCAGTTGTCTGTAGATGCATGACTTTAATTCTGGGATATCCATTCTGCTCTATTGGTCTGTTTTTATGTCAGTGCCATGCTTTTTTGGTTGCAGTAGCTTTGTAGTATATTTTGAGGTCTGTGTATCTGTCCATTGCTGAAAGTGGGGTGTTCAAGTTCCCTGCTATTACTGTATTATAGTCTGTCTCTCCCTTTAGATCTAATGATATTTGCTTTACAGACTTGGGCACTCCAGTGTTCGGGGTGTGTGTTAATATATACCGTAAATATATATGAGAGACACAATTGTATATTATATAATGATTATATAATATATATTATAAATAATGTAATTGTTATATCTTCCTGCTGAATTGATCCCTTTATCATTATATAATCACCTTTTCTGTCTCTTTTTACAGTTTTTGACTTAAAGTAAGCATGGCTACTCCTGTTTGCTTTGGGTTTCCATTTACATGGATGTCTTTTTCTATCCTTTAATTTTTTTGTGTGTGTGTGACAGAGTCTCACACCATTCCCCAGGCTGGAGCACAGTGGTGTGACTCACTGTACCCTCCACCTCCTCTATTCAAGTGATCTTGTGCTTCAGCCTCCCAAACAGCTGGTATTACAGGCGCGCACCACCACACCCAGCTAATTTTTGTATATTTTAGTAAAGACAGGGTTTCGCCATGTTGGCCACACTGGTCTTGAACTCCTGACCTCAGGTGATCTTCCTGTCTCGGCCTCCCAAAGTGCTAGGATTACAGGCGTAAACCACTGCACCCAACCTCTATCCCTTAACTTTCAATCTGTGTTTGTCTTTAACAGTGAGGTGAGTCTGTTATAGGCAGCATACATTTGGGTTTTATTATCCACTCAGCCATTCTATATATTTTAATTGGAAGAACTTACCCAGTCACATTCAAGGCTGTTATTTATAGGTGAGGATTTATTGCTGCCTTTGTGTTAATGGTTTTCTGGTTGTTTTATAGATTTTTTTTTGTAGCATTCTTTCTCTCTTGTTCACGTCTGTGGTTTTGTTGCTCACTGTGGTGCTATACTTTGTTTCCTTTCTCTTTCTGCTTTGTATATCTGCTGTAATTTCTTTCTTTATGTTTACTATAGAGCTAGCATAAAGAGTCTTGTTATAATGCACTATTTTAAGCTGATAGCAAATTAACTTTGGTCTCTGTATTGCTCCATTCTCATATTGTCATAAAGAACTACCTGAGACTGGGTAATTTGTGAAGAAAAGAGGTTTGCTTGACTCACAGTTCCACAGGCTTCACAGGAAGCATGAGTGGGAGGTCTTAGGAAACTTACAATCATAGCAGAAGGTGAAGGGGAAACAAGCATTCCTTACCATGGTGGAGCAGGAGAGAGAGAGAGAATGCAATGGGGGGAAATGCCACACTTAAACCGTCAGATCTTGTGGAACTCACTATCATGAGAACAGCATGGGGGAAAATCTGTCCCCATGATCCAGTCATCTCCCACCAGGCCCCTCCCCTAACATGAGGATTACAATTCGACATGAGATTTGAGTGGGGACATAGAGCCAAACCATATTATTCTACCACTGGCCCCTCCCAAATCTCATGTCCTTCTCATTTGAAAACCAATCATGCCTTTCCAGCAGTAACCAAAAGTCTTAACTCAATCTGACATTAACTTAAAAGTCCAAGTCCAAAGTCTCATCTGAGACATGGCAAGTCCCTTCCACCTATGAGCCTGTAAAATAAAAAACAAGTTACTTCCAAGATACAATGGAGGTATAGGCATGGGGTAAATGCTTCTGCTCCAAATGGTAGAAATTGGCCAAAATAAAGGGGCTACAGGTCCCACGCTAGTCCGAAACCCAGCAGGGCAGTCATTAAATCTTAAAGCTTCCAAATAATTTCCATTGACTCTATGTCTGACATCCAGGGCACGGTGAGGCAAGTGGTGGGCCCCCAAGGCCTTGGGCAGCTCTGCCCCTGTGGGCTGTGCAGGGTACAGCCCCTGTGGCTGCTTTCATGGGCTGGTGTTGAGTGCCTGTGGCTTTTCTAGGCTCTCAGTGCAGACTGTGGGTCTACCATTCTGGGGTCTGAAGGACAATGGCCCCCTTTTCGCAGCTCCACTGGACAGTGCCCCAGTGGGGACTCTATGTGGGGGCTCCAACCCCACATTTTCCCTCTGCACTGCCCTAGTGGAGGTTCTCCATGAGGGCTCTGCCTCTGCAGCAGACTTCTTCCTGGATATCCAGGCATTTCCATACATCCTCTGAAATCTAGGCAGAGATTCCCAAACCTCAATTTTTTGCCTTCTGCATACCCACAGGCCCAACACCATGTGGAAGCCACCAAGACTTGGGGCTTGCAGCCTCTGATTCAATGACCTTAACTGTATCGTTGGCCCCTTTTGGCCACACACTTTTAAACCAGCAAATCTTGTGAGAGCTCACTATCATGAGAACAGCATGGGGTAAATCTGCCCCTGGATGGAGCTGGAGCAGCTGGGATGCAGGGCACCAAGTCCTGAGGCTGCACAGAGTAGCAGGGCCCTGGGCCCAGCCCACGAAGTCATTTTTGGTTGGCCTCTGGGCCTGTGATAGGAGGGGCTACCTTGAAAGACTCTGAAATGCCCTGGAAACATTTTCCCCATTCTCTTGGCTATTAACGTTTGGCTCCTGTTGTGCACATTTCTGCAGCAGGCTTGAATTTCTCCCCAGAGAATGGGTTTTTCTTTTCTACCGCGTGATCAGGCTGCAAATTTTCTAAACTTTTATGCCCTACTTCCCTTTTAAATATAAGTTCGTTTCAGATAATCTCTTTGTTCATGCATATGAACGTACACTTTTAGAAACAGCCAGGTCACCTCTTGAATGCTTTGCTGCTTAGAAATTTCTTCTGCCAGATACCCTAAATCATGTCTCTCAAGTTTCAAAGTTCCACAGATCTCTAGGGCAGGGGCAAAATGCCACCAGTCTCATTGCTAAAGCATAGCATGAGTGACCCTTACTCCAGTTTCCAATAAATTCCTCATCTCCATCTGAGATCACCTCAGCCTGGACTTCATTGTTTATATCACTTATCAGCATTTTGGTCAAAAGCATTCAACAAGTCTCTAGGAAGTTCCAAACTTTTCCACATCTTTTCTGTCTTTTTCTGAGTCCTCCAAACCGTTCCAGCCTCTGCCCGTTACCCAGTTCCAAAGTCACTTCTACATTTTCAGATATCTTTGTAGCAGTGCCCCACTACTAATAATAATTTGTATTTCTATTATTGCACATATAATTACAGGAAAATTAGAAAACATAGACAGTAAGAAAAACTTCATCTGAAACTTTGTTGTGAAGAATAAGAATGATTTCTCTGTGGTAAATTCCTTGGTATAACATTGTTGGAGCTAAAGGTTATGACATCCCTGTGGCTTGTGCTGTGGATTCCTATATTGATTTGGAAAAAAGGTTGTGGTGATTCTGATTTGCAGTATTAGTAAGCAGTGAATAAATTTTTATCACAGCCTCTGTAAAATGGATACTGTGTGTGGATTTGGTATTTTAGAATTGTTTTCATTTGCATTTTCTGTTTACTAGTGACTGTGTGTTTTGTGTACCTGTTAAGAATTGTCTGTTTTTATCTTTTGTTCATTTACTACTTGAAATAGTAATGCATTTCTGTGAGTACTGGTACCTATTACAGGTATTATCTTTAATCATATCACATTTGAGAATTATTTTCTGTTCATCTTTTTGTTGTATTCAAGTTTCAACTTGTATGGGCTAATATACTTCAGAATTAAATGTTATTTTCTTCTACAAGTGTGATATAATTCTTCTCTGTTTTCTTTTTTTCTAGGAAACGTGTTTGTTAATTGCTTTCTTAGCTTTAAAGCTTTAATTAAACTGAAATTTATTTCAAGGAACAGTATAAACAATGATTGTTGTTTTTTGCTAAAATGTATTTCCAAAGTACTTTATTCACTTTAAGTATTGGTGTTTTATGGTATGTATCTTAAGATAGTGATTATACTTTTATTTCACGTAAATGTGGTCTATATAAAACCTTAGGCAACAGGCAAAATATCCCAAATTTCTAAGTAGTGTTACTTAATTTTTAATTATTTGTACTATTACCAGAATATATTTCATATTGAATTCATGTACATATGAACATGTATGTTATTTTACTCATTTATTTACTTATTTAAACAGTTCAGAAACGATTGCCAGATGTTGGTATATCCTACTTTCTGGATCTGTGCTTGTGAAAGGCTCCATGGTCTTGCCTCCTTGCAGGTACGTTCACATTTGCTGCTTAGTACATATGGCAGGCAAAGTTAATATTAAACTATTTTGTATAGGTTGTATGTTTTCTTTCAGTAGGTGATACATCTTTTAAATGTCTTTGCTTGTTGGCACCATTGGAAATACTTGGCAGGAATCAGTTAATCTTTTGTCTTTCTGGGGGTATAATCTGTAAGCTTACACCATGACATGATATCTTCTTCCTGTTTGAAAATTAGTTTTATGGGAGCTGGGTGTGGTGGCTCACACCTGTAATCCCAGCACTTTAGAAGACTGATGCTGGCGGATCACCTGAGGTCGGGAGTTCGAGACCAGTCTGACCAACATGGAGAAACCCCGTCTCTACTAAAAATACAAAATTAGCCGGGTGTGGTGGCGCATACCTGTAATTCCAGCTACTCGGGAGGCTGAGGCAGGAGAATTGCTTGAACCCAGGAGGTGGAGTTTGCCGTGAGCCGAGACCATGCCATTACACTCCAGCCTGGGCAACAAGAGCGAAAATCCGTCTCAAAAAAAAAAAAAAAAAATTAGTTTTATGTATGATTTGAGCTGATTTATCTAATGGGTTTTTGATACATTGCTATTATTGGATGTAGAGAGGTGATGTAATAGTTAAGAAATTGGTTTTTGTAGTAAATCAACTAGATTACAATTCTGATTTCATCACTAGTTATGTGACTTGGGACAAATTTTAGTTTTCTTGACTGAAAAATGGGAATAATAGTGGTACCTACTTAAGTATTGTCATGAGGTGTTAGGAAACTACTACAGATGCTTTCAACAGAAGTCTATAAGGGCACATTCTGGAGCCAGACTCCATGAGTTCATATCTGCTGTACTATTTCTTGGGCAGATTACTTAATTTCTTTGTGCCTTACTTTGTTCATTTGTAAAATGATCATAATAATACAACTTCTTTCATAGCATAGGCTAATGCTGAGAAATAAATGACTTACTCTATATAAAGCTCTTAGAACAGTACCTGGCAGTTAAAAATAATTGTTAATTATTATCATAACTATTACGTAAAAGAGAAGGGCGGTGGAAAGAAGGTCAATTGTGGAATTCTGTTAGTAATTATTAAGATTTTGGGGCCTCAACGTATGCTTTAGCGACATATAAATGTAATTTTTAGTGACTTTTTTCCCATAATGTTGAGAAGAAATTTCTAGGCTTTGAAAGTAAGACTTCCGATTGTAGTTAATTTAGTAGCATAACTATTTAACATAAATATCAGGATATGGGACATCTCGATTTAAATATTTTAGAAGTCATGCCTTGACTCCTGAAACTTTACATCATTGGCCTTTGCATGAAATGTGCTAATTGACTAGCTGAATAACACATGTAGTTGACTGCATTTATAAATATATAGTAGTTCTGGTTTTTTTGAGCTTTTTGGCCATTGTTCCTTTTCCCTGTATTTGTGAATCTCACATTAATGAATTTGTATTTTTAGCCCCTGAGAACTGAATAAGCTGGATTGATTTGCCTACAGTTATAGTTTAAGATTATAGGCTGGGCACGGTGGCTCAAGCCTGTAATCCCAGCACTTTGGGAGGCCGAGACGGGCGGATCACAAGGTCAGGAGATCGAGACCATCCTGGCTAACACAGTG
>NW_012107452.1:1340160-1345099 GCF_000951045.1 Mandrillus leucophaeus | reverse complement strand
AAAAAAAAAAAAAAAAAAAAAGATTATTAGTATTTTTCTTTTGAACACTCCTGCTGTGTTCTGAATGGTCAAGAATTTATTGTGAGGACATTTAGTAGCCCTTAATCAACTGCAATAATTCATTACTAGTTTGTGATCAAGACAATGAAGTTTATCTTTTTAAGTAAATAGAATGAGATTTTAGAAAAAGTCATGGTATGCATTAACGTAATCATAAACTTTACAGCAAACATGATTATGGAATTTTATTCTAAAGAATAATACTGATTAATGAATTTGTATCTTTTGTGTGAAAAATTTATAATAGGCTACTGTACGTTCAATTTTAGGATTAGTGAGTTACTATAACAAACTGCCTAGAATAATGCTTAGCGTATATTAAGCATCAAATAATTTTTGGCTTCTTCAGACAGAATACAGAAACCACAGCATAATTGGAACAGGTAAAGTTTGATTTTTTTTAAAATTTTTTATTTTTTTAATTTGAAACAGAGTTGCTGTTGCCCAGGCTGGAGGGCAGTGGCAGGATCTTGGCTCACTGCAACCTGCACCTTCTGGGTTCGAGTAATTCTCCTGCCTCAGCCTTCCGAATAGCTAGGATTACAGGTGTGTGCCACCACACCCAGCTAATGTTTGTATTTTTAGTACAGGCATGGTTTCACCATGTTGGCTAGGCTGGTCTCAGGCTCCTGACCTCAAGTCATCTGCCTGCCTTGGCCTCCCAAAATGCTGGGATTACAGACATGAGCCACTGCACCTGGCCTGAGCAGGTAAAGTTTAATTTTAAAATTAAACTAATTCAAGGGATGAGCTACTAAAAAGGATAAAGCAGAATACCCTACAGCTGAGGGCAAATTCCCAAGGACGAAACAAATTTGAAAGGGAGACCCTTTCCTCATGACTAGAGTTCAGACTTTGTTGAAGAATCTTAGTTGCAGCCCAGTAAATAGCAGAGACGTTCACTGGATTGCTCTGTGACAGAGCTGCTCCACAGTCATCTGGTCAAGGCTGGCAGGAAGGGGAAGGGAACTGCTGGCCAGGAATGGCACGTAGGAGACCCCCCTTACCAGGATGCAGATGGCCCCTGAAGCTGGGGACAGGAAACAGAAGCCCCCCAGTTGCAGAGGAAAGACTTTCTTACTGCAGTGTTCCTCTAGCACCCTCTGCTGACAAAGCTGCAACATTTTCAGCTAGCAAAGAAGAATATTTGCACAATTCACATCCTTACCACAAAGTAGGGCAATAAAGGGTAGATTTGAAGCTGAGAGCCAGAGCCAGTATGTTTGGAGAGGCAGTAAATAACTGTCACAGTCCACTCCCCTGGCTGCTCAGCTTCCTTATGAATGCTTCTAAACACATTTGAAATTCCATTCAACGATCTGTGTCTACCTAACAAAACGCAACTATCCTTTATACAAATGAAGTTCTTACCCTCTCGCCCAAACAAGGAGACACACAACCACAACAATCATTGCTAGCTATATTTGTATATAATCTGTCATAGTGCCTCTGAATATTCTGTTAACTAAAGACTACCTTGTAAAGTTTACCTTCAGTATCTTATACTATATATATAGTAATCTAAGAGAAAATATAAAAAGCTCTACTACAGTCCTTGTTTCTATAATTGGACACAAGGCTATAGTTGATATCTCTGTCTTTCAGTACCCATTCAGTATTTCTTGCCTCAAGTAAAACTTCACCTGTTCTGTGTCCTTTACTTTGTGGTTGGAACAAAACTTTAATTTTGATGTGTCTTCAACTGTCCTGCCTCTTTCTTGGTTGCTGTAGTTTTTGATTAACCTTTTTTTTTTTTAAAGACAGTGTCTTCTCTCCGTCACCCAGGCTGGAATGCAGTGATGTGATCCTAGCACACTGCAATCTCTGCCTCCCAGGTTCTGGCGATTCTCCTGCCTCAGTCTCCAAAATAGCTGGGATTACAGGCGTGCACCACCATGCCCGGCTAATTTTTGTATTTTTTGTGGAGAGAGGGTACCATGTTGGCCAGGCTGGTCTCAAACTCCTGACCTCAAGTGATCTGCCTGCCTTGGCCTCCCGGAGTGCTAGGATTACAGGTGTGAGCCACTTCACCTGACTGTTTTCCACCAATCTTTATTGTATCTTTTCTTTTCTTTTCTTTTCTTTTTAAAGACAGATTCTCACTCTATTGCCCAGGCTGGAGTGCGGTGGCTCAGTCTTGACTCACCTCAACCTCTGCCTCCCAGGTTCAAGCAATCCCTCTGCTTCAGCCTCCCAAGTGGCTAGGACTATAGGTATGCACCACCACACCCAGCTAATTTTTGTATTTTTAGTAGAGATGGAGTTTCACCATGTTGGCCAGGCTGGTCTTGACCTCCTGACCTCAAGTGATCTACCCACCTTGGCCTCCCAAAGTGCTGGGATTACAGTGTGAGCCACCACACCTGGCCCCATTAATCTTTAATAGTGGGCATGGAAGTACTAACAGGAGCATAAGAGGATGGCCTAAGTTCCACATGTAGTCTCTCTTGCCTACATTTTGTGCAGTAATCCATTATTCCTTTGCTAATTGGAATCAGTCATATGGGCCAGTGGACTAACCTCTTTTGCTGCCTGTTGGTTTAATGACTGGGTGGAAGTTTCTAGTTCAGTGGAACCATTGTTGTGTTTACTGGTAGAAGCAATACTGTTTTGTACACTAAGCCTCCAAACCAGCAGAGCTTAGAGTTGTTGAGAGGGGAAGCAAAAATTGTGTGAATGAGTTTGTGAAAGGAAAATAAATCTCAGGACCCCCAAATCACTAAGTCAAAGAGAAAAGCTGCTCTTTTATTGTGAAATGTAATATGGGGAAAAGTGCAGATAACATAAATCTACATGTTAGTGAATACTATATATCGAATGTTTGCCTAATCACTACCCATATCAAGAAATTGAACATTGTCATTACCTAGAAGCAGCTTCATGCCTTTTCTTAAATCTACTCTCTTACCTTTCCTCAACACCAATTTCCTAAATTTTAATCAGTCTTGTATGTCTGAAGAGTTTTGGCCTGTGGCTATGTACACCTTAGTTGAGGGCTATTATAAGTAATGCAGCTGTGAACATTTTTGTATATTAGATGCACATGTGGATGCATTTCTGCTGTATATACCTAACAAGGAATTGTTGGCTCACAGTGTTGTAGGACTTCCTCCTCAGTTCAGCTAAGAGCCGGGTCTTGTTACACAGCCATGAAATATTAGGCTCACAGAAACTTTGAAGGATGAGAATATTGGAATTTATTGGACAAAAAGGAAAAAGGGGAAGCAAGGATTCTCTGCAAAACCAGAGTTTCTGCTAGTGTGCTTCCCGCCTGGCACATTGAATCCCAGGTACCACGCAGGAAGAGGAGAGGCCAACCTCCTCCTCACAGCAAAGGGCACAAACTTCTGTGGCTCCACTCCTGTGTGTGTTTCTCCCAGTGTGGAGGCCAGTTAGAATTTTTCTGGGAACCCCTTTACACTTGACTGTCTCAACAACAGGGTGTGCCTACATTAAGCTTTGTTAATTCCAAGTTGCATTCCAAATTGATGCACTAATTTACACACCCACCAGTGGTATGTGAGAGTTCTTATTGTACCACATTCTAACCAACACTTAGTAGTATAAGTCTTTTTAAAGTTATTGGCTGCTTAATTTCAGTCATTCTTTTCCATTTTGTTATAGTTTTCATTTGCATTTGAATGACTGCTGATGAATACATTTTCATTAGAGTGACCTTTTTTTTTAATTATACTTTAAGTTTCTAGGGTACATGTGCACAACGTGCAGGTTTGTTACGTACGTATATATGTGCCATGTTGGTGTGCTGCACCTATTAACTCGACATTTACATTAGGTATATCTCCTAATGCTATCCCTTCCCCCTTTCCCCACCCCATGACAGGCCCTGGTGTGTGATGTTCCCCTTCTTGTGTCCAAGTGTTCTCATTGTTTAATTCCCACCTATGAGTGAGAACATGTAGTGTTTGGTTTTTTATCCTTGTGATAGTTTGCTGAGAATGATGGTTTCTAGCTTCATCCATGTCCCTACAAAGGACATGAACTCATCCTTTTTTATGGCTGCATAGTATTCTGTGGTGTATATGTGCCACATTTTTTTTTATTATTCTTTATGTTCCAGGGTACATGTGCATAACGTGCAGGTTTGTTACATATGTATACATGTGCCATGTTGGTGTGCTACACCCATTAACTCGTCATTTACATTAGCTATATCTCCTAATGGTATCCCTCCCGCCTCCCCCCCGACCCTAAAACAGGCCCTAGTGTGTGATGTTCCCCTTCGTGTGTCGAAGTGTTTGCATTGTTCAATTCCCACCTATGAGTGAGAACATGCAGTGTTTGGTTTTCTGTTCTTGCAATAGTTTGCTGAGAATGATGGTTTCCAGTTGCATCCACATCCCTACAAAGGATATGAACTCATCCTTTTTTATGGCTGCATAGTATTCCATGGTGTATATGTGCCACATTTTCTTAATTCAGTCTGCCATTGATGGACATTCGGGTTGGTTCCAAGTCTTTGCTATTGTGAATAGTGCCGCAATAAACATATGTGTGCATGTGTCTTTATAGCAGCATGATTTATAATCCTTTGGGTATATACCCAGTAATGGGATGCCTGGGTCAAATGGTATTTCTAGTTCTAGATCCTTGAGGAATCGCCAAACTGTCTTCCACAATGGTCGAACTAGTTTACAGTCCCACCAACAGTGTAAAAGTTTTCCTGTTTCTCCACATCCTCTCCAGCACCTGTTGTTTCCTGACTTTTTAATGATCGCCATTCTAACTGGTGTGAGATGGTGTCTCATTGTGGTTTTGATTTGCATTTCTCTGATGGCTAGTGGTGATGAGTATTTTTTCATGTGTCTGTTGGCTGCGTAAATGTCTTCTTTTGAGAAGTGTCTGTTCATATCCTTTG
>NW_012107452.1:1338052-1339502 GCF_000951045.1 Mandrillus leucophaeus | reverse complement strand
GGTAGCGTGATGCCTCCAGCTTTGTTCTTTTGGCTTAGGATTGTCTTGGCAATGCGGGCTCTTTTTTGGTTCCATATGAACTTTAAAGTAGTTTTTTCCAATTCTGTGAAGAAACTCATTGGTAGCTTGATGGGGGTGGCATTGAATCTATAAATTACCTGGGGCAGTATGGCCGTTTTCATGATATTGATTCCTCCTATCATGAGCATGGAATGTTCTTCCATTTGTTTGTGTCCTCTTTTATTTCACTGAGCAGTGGTTTGTAGTTCTTCTTGAAGAGGTCCTTCATATCCCTTGTAAATTGGATTCCTAGGCATTTTATTCTCTTTGAAGCAATTGTGAATGGCAATTCACTCATGATTTGGCTCTCTGTCTGTTATTGGTGTATAAGAATGCTTGTGATTTTTGCACATTGATTTTGTATCCTGAAACTTGGCTGAAGTTGCTTATCAACTTAAGGAGAATTTGGGCTGAGACAATGGAGTTTTCTAAATATACAATCATGTCATCTGCAAACAGGGACAATTTGACTTCCTCTTTTCCTACTTGAACACCCTTTATTTCTTTCTCTTGCCTGATTGCCCTAGTCAGAACTTCCAACACTATGTTGAATAGGAGTGGTGAGAGAGGGAATCCCTGTCTTGTGCCAGTTTTCAAAGGGAATTTTTCCAGTTTTTGCCCATTCAGTATGATATTGGCTGTGGGCTTGTCGTAACTAGCTCTTACTATTTTGTGATATGTTCCATCAATACCAAATTTATTGGAGAGTTTTTAGCCTGAAGGGCTGCTGAATTTTGTCAAAGGCCTTTTCTGCATCTATCAAGATAATCATGTGGTTTTTGTCTTTGGTTCTGTTTATATGATGAATTACGTTTATTGATTTGCATATATTGAACCAGCCTTGCATCCCAGGGATGAAGCCCACTTGATCATGGTGGATAAGCTTTTTGATGTGCTGCTGGATTCGGTTTGCCAGTATTTTATTGAGGATTTTTGCATCAATGTTCGTCAGGGATATTGGTGTAAAGTGCTCTGTTTTTATTGTGTCTCTGCCAGGCTTTGGTATCAGGATGATGTTGGCCTCCTAAAATGAGTTAGGGAGGATTCCCTCTTTTTCTGTTGATTGGAATCGTTTCTGAAGGAATGGTACCAGCTCCTGCTTGTACCTCTGGTAGAATTCAGCTGTGAATCTCTCTGGTCCTGGACTTTTTTTGGTTGTTAGGCTATTAATTATTGCCTCAGTTTCAGAGCCTGTTATTGGTGTATTCAGGAATTCAACTTCTTCCTGGTTTAGTCTTGGGAGAGTGTATGTGTCCAGGAATTTATCCATTTCTTCTACGTTTTCTAGTTTATTTGCATAGAGGTGTTTAAAGTATTCTCTGATGGTAGTTTGTATTTCTGTGGGGTCGGTGGTGATATCCCCTTTATCATTTTTTATTGCGTCTATTTG